>NC_057801.1:204055650-204355650 GCF_018294505.1 Triticum aestivum | reverse complement strand
CCTGTTAGCCCGCTACAGCCCGGTTCACCGGAGTCCTGCTAGCCCAGTGCTACAGCCTGGATTCACTCGCTGATGACCGACACTTTCGATGCTGGGTCATGGATGCCTGTCCCTGTAAGTCTGTGCCACTTTGGGTTTACGACTAGCCATGTCAGCCCGGGCTCCTTATCATATGGATGCTAGCGACACTATCATATACGTGTGCCAAAAGGCGCAAACGGTCCCGAGCAAAGGTAAGGCGACACCTGTGGGAATACCGTGCGTGAGGCCGCAAAGTGATATGAGGTGTTACATGCTAGATCGATGTGGCATTTAGTCGGGGTCCCGACACTCATCTCTTCTTTATCTTTTGCCGTGGTTGGGCATTGAGCCGAGCTCAATCTCACACCTTGCAACACACGCAAGAACCCTTTCTTGGACTGATCCATTTTGAACTTCTTCAAAATCTTATCAAGGTATGTGCTTTGTGAAAGACCTATGAGGCGTCTCGATCTATCCCTATAGATCTTGATGCCTAATATGTAAGCAGCTTCTCCAAGGTCCTTCATTGAAAAACACTTATTCAAGTAGGCCTTAATGCTGTCCAAAAGTTCTATATCATTTCCCATCAAGAGTATGTCATCTACATATAATATGAGAAATGCTACAGAGCTCCCACTCACTTTCTTGTAAACACAGGCTTCTTCATAAGTCTACATATACCCAAATGCTTTGATCATCTCATCAAAGCGAATGTTCCAACTCCGAGATGCTTGCACCAGCCCATAAATGGATCGCTGAAGCTTGCATACTTTGTTAGCATCTTTAGGATCGACAAAACCTTCCGGCTGCATCATATATAGCTCTTCCTTAAGATGTCCATTAAGGAATGCCGTTTTAACGTCCATCTGCCATATCTCATAATCATAGTATGCGGCAATTGCTAACATGATTCGGACAGACTTCAGCTTCGCTACGGGAGAGAATGTCTCGTCGTAGTCAATCCCTTGAACTTGTCGATAACCCTTAGCGACAAGTCGAGCTTTATAGATGGTAACATTTCCATCCGCGTCCGTCTTCTTCTTAAAGATCCATTTTTTCTATCGCTCGCTGATCATCGGGCAAGTCTGTCAAAGTCCATACTTTGTTTTCATACATGGATTCTATCTCGGATTTCATGGCTTCAAGCCATTTGTTGGAATCTGGGCCCGCCATCGCTTCTTCATAGTTTGAAGGTTCACCGTTGTCTAACAACATGATTTCCAGGACAGGGTTGCCGTACCACTCTGGTGCGGAACGTGTCCTTGTGGACCTATGAAGTTCAGTAGCAACTTGATCCGAAGTACCTTGATCATCATCATTATTTTCCTCTTCAGTTGGTGTAGGCATCACAGGAACATTTTCCTGAGCTGCACTACTTTCCTGTTCGAGAGGTAGTACTTCATCGAGTTCTACTTTCCTCCCACTTACTTCTTTCGAGAGAAACTCCTTTTCCAGAAAGGACCCGTTCTTGGCAACAAAGATCTTGCCCTCGGATCTTAAGTAGAAGGTGTACCCAATGGTTTCCTTAGGGTATCCTATGAAGACGCATTTTTCCGACTTGGGTTCGAGCTTTTCAGGTTGAAGTTTCTTGATATAAGCATCGCATTCCCAAACTTTTAGAAACGACAGCTTAGGTTTCTTCCCAAACCATAATTCATACGGTGTCGTCTCAACGGATTTAGACGGTGCCCTATTTAAAGTGAATGTAGCTGTCTCTAGAGCGTATCCCCAAAATGATAGCGGTAAATCGGTAAGAGACATCATAGACCGCACCATATCCAATAGAGTGCGATTACGACGTTCGGACACACCGTTACGCTGTGGTGTTCCAGGCGGCGTGAGTTGTGAAACGATTCCACATTTCCTTAAGTGTGTACCAAATTCGTGACTTAAATATTCTCCTCCATGATCTGATCGTAGAAACTTTATCTTTCGGTCACGTTGATTCTCTACCTCATTCTGAAATTCCTTGAACTTTTCAAAGGTCTCTGACTTGTGTTTCATTAAGTAGACATACCCATATCTACTTAAGTCATCAGTGAGAGTGAGAACATAACGATATCCTCCGCGGGCCTCAACGCTCATTGGACCGCACACATTGGTATGTATGATTTCCAATAAGTTGGTTGCTCGCTCCATTGTTCCGGAGAACGGAGTCTTGGTCATTTTGCCCATGAGGCATGGTTCGCATGTGTCAAATGATTCATAATCGAGAGACTCTAGAAGTCCATCAGCATGGAGCTTCTTCATGCGCTTGACACCAATGTGACCAAGGCGGTAGTGCCCCAAGTATGTGGGACTATCGTTATCAACTTTACATCTTTTGGTACTCACACTATGAATATGTGTAATATTACGCTCGAGATTCATTAAGAATAAACCATTGACCATCGGGGCATGACCATAAAACATATCTATCATATAAATAGAACAACCATTATTCTCGGATTTAAATGAGTAGCCATCTCGTATCAAACGAGATCCATATACAATGTTGATGCTCAAACTTGGCACTAAATAACAATTATTAAGGTTTAATACTAATCCCGTAGGTAAATGTACAGGTAGCGTGCCGACGGCGATCACATCGACCTTGGAACCATTCCCGACGCGCATCGTCACCTCGTGCTTCGCCAGTCTCCGCTTATTCCGTTGCTCCTGCTGTGAGTTACAAATATGAGCAACGACACCGGTATCAAATACCCTGGAGTTACTACGAGTACTGGTAAGGTACACATCAATTACATGTATATCAAATATACCTTTGGTGTTGCCGGCCTTCTTGTCCGCTAAGTATTTGGGGCAGTTCCGCTTCCAGTGACCCTTCCCTTTGCAATAAAAGCACTCAGTCTTAGGCTTGGGTCCATTCTTTGACTTCTTCCCGGCAACTAGTTTACCGGGCACGGCAACATCCTTGCCGTATTTCTTGAAGTTCTTCTTGCCCTTGCCCTTCTTGAACTTAGTGGTTTTATTGACCATCAACACTTGATGTTCCTTCTTGATTTCTACCTCTGCTGACTTCAGCATTGAGAATACTTCAGGAATGGTCTTCACCATCCCCTGCATGTTGTAGTTCATCACAAAGCTCTTGTAGCTTGGTGGGAGCGACTGAAGGATTCTGTCAATGACCGCCTTGTCCGGGAGGTTAATGTCCAGTTGGGACAGGCGGTTGTGCAACCCAGACATTTTGAGTATGTGCTCATTGACAGAACTATTTTCCTCCATCTTACAACTATAGAATTTGTCGGAGACTTCATATCTCTCGACCCGGGCATGAGCTTGGAAAACTAGTTTCAGCTCCTCGAACATCTCATATGCTCCGTGTTGCTCAAAACACTTTTGGAGCCCCGGTTCTAAGCTATAAAGCATGCCGCACTGAACGAGGGAGTAATCATCAGCACGAGACTGCCAAGCGTTCATAACGTCTTGGTTCTCTGGAATGGGTGCATCACCTAGCGGTCCTTCTAGGACATATTGTTTCCTGGCAGCTATGAGGATGATCCTCAGGTTCTAGACCCAGTCCGTATAGTTGCTGCCATCATCTTTCAGCTTGGTTTTCTCTAGGAACGCGTTGAAGTTCATGTTGACATGAGTGGCGGCCATTTGATCTACAAGACATATTTGCAAAGGTTTTAGACTAAGTTCATGATAATTAAGTTCATCTAATCAAATTATTACAATGAACACCCACTCAGATTAGACATCCCTCTAGTCATCTAAGTGTTACACGATCCGAATCGACTAGGCCATGTCCGATCATCATGTGAGACGGACTAGTCATCGTCGGTGAACATCTCCATGTTGATCGTATCTTCCATACGACTCGTGTTCGACCTTTCGGTCTCTGTGTTCCGAGGCCATGTCTGTACATGCTAGGCTCATCAAGTTAACCCTAAGTGTTTTGCATGTGTAAAACTGTCTTACACCCGTTGTATGTGAACGTAAGAATCTATCACACCCGATCATCACGTGGTGCTTCGAAACGATGAACTTTAACAACGGTGCACAGTTAGGGGAGAACACTTCTTGAAATTGTTATAAGGGATCATCTTATTTACTACCGTCGTTCTAAGTAAACAAGATGCATAAACATAATAAACATCACATGCAATTATATAGTAGTGACATGATATGGCCAATATCATATAGCTCCTTTGATCTCCATCTTCGGGGCTCCATGATCATCTTTGTCACCGGCATGACACCATGATCTCCATCATCATGATCTCCATCATCGTGTCTTCATGAAGTTGTCACGCCAACGACTACTTCTACTTCTATGGCTAACGCGTTTAGCAATAAAGTAAAGTAATTTACATGGCGTTCTTAAATGACACGCAGGTCATACAAAAAATAAAGACAACTCCTATGGCTCCTGCCGGTTGTCATACTCATCGACATGCAAGTCGTGATTCCTATTACAAGAACATGATCTCATACATCACAATATATCAATCATCATTCATCACAAATTTTGGCCATATCACATCACAAGACACTTGCTGCAAAAACAAGTTAGACGTCCTCTAATTGTTGTTGCAAGTTTTTACGTGGCTTCTATAGGTGATCTAGCAAGAACGTTTTCTTACCTACGTTAAAGCCACAACGTGATTTTGTCAACTTCTATTTACCCTTCATAAGGACCCTTCTCATCGAATCCGCTCCAACTAAAGTGGGAGAGACAGACACCCGCCAGCCACCTTATGCAACTAGTGCATGTCTGTCGGTGGAACCGGTGTCACGTAAGCGTACGTGTAAGGTTGGTTCGGGACACTTCATCCCACAATACCGCTGAAGCAAGATAAGACTAGTAGTGGCAAGCAAGTTGAAAAGATCTACCCCCACAACAAAATTGTGTTCTACTCGTGCAATAGAGAACTACGCATAGACCTGGCTCATGATGCCACTGTTGGGGAACGTTGCAGAAAATTAAAATTTTTCCTACGGTTTCACCAAGATCCATCTATGAGTTCATCGAAGCAACGAGTCATGGGAGAGAGATTGCATCTACATACCACTTGTAGATCGCGTGCGGAAGCGTTCAAGAGAACGGTGATGATGGAGTCGTACTCGCCGTGATTCAAATCACCGATGAGCAAGTGCCGAACGGACAGCACCTTCGCGTTCAACACACGTACGGAGCGGATGACGTCTCCTCCTTCTTGATCCAGCAAGGGGGAAGGAGAGGTTGATGATGATCCAGCAGCACGACGGCGTGGTGGTGGATGCAGCAGAACTCCAGCAGGGCTTCGCCAAGCTGCCGCGGGAGGAGGACGAGATGTAGCAGGGGGAGGGAGGCGCCAAGACATAGGGTGCGGCTGCCCTCCCCCTTGCCCTCCTTTATATAGGCCCCCAGGGGGGCGGCGGCCAGGGGGGTGGAGTGCCCCCCAAGGCAAGTTGGGCGCCCCCCCACCCTAGGGTTTCAACCCTAGGCGCAGGGGTGGGCCAAGGGGGGCGCACCAGCCCACTATGGGCTGGTTCCCCTCCCCACTTCAGCCCATGGGGCCCTCTGGGATGGGTGGCCCTACCCAGTGGACCCCCGGGACCTTTCCGGTGGTCCCGGTACAATACCGGGTGACCCCGAAACTTTCCTGATGGCCGAAACAACACTTCCTATATATAATTCTTTACCTCCGGACCATTCCGGAACTCCTCGTGACATCCGGGATCTCATCCGGGACTCCGAAAAACATTCGGTATGCTGCATACTCATATTCATACAACCCTAGCGTCACCGAACCTTAAGTGTGTAGACCCTACGGGTTCGGGAGACATGCAGACATGACCGAGACGGCTCTCCGGTCAATAACCAACAGCGGGATCTGGATACCCATGTTGGCTCCCACATACTCCTCGATGATCTCATCGGATGAACCATGATGTCGAGGATTCAAGAAACCCCATGTACTATTCCCTTTGTCAGACGGTATGTTACTTCCCCGAGACTCGATCGTCGGTATCCCAATACCTCGTTCAGTCTCGTTACCGGCAAGTCACTTTACTCGTACCGTAATGCATGATCCCGTGACCAAACACTTGGTCACTTTGAGCTCATTATGATGATGCATTACCGAGTGGGCCCAGAGATACCTCTCCGTCATACGGAGTGACAAATCCCAGTCTCGATCCGTGTCAACCCAACAGACACTTTCAGAGATGCCTGTAGTGCACCTTTATAGTCACCCAGTTACGTTGTGACGTTTGGTACACCCAAAGCACTCCTACGGTATCCGGGAGTTACACGATCTCATGGTCTAAGGAAAAGATACTTGACATTGGAAAAGCTCTAGCAAACGAACTACACGATCTTGTGCTATGCTTAGGATTGGGTCTTGTCCATCACATCATTCTCCTAATGATGTGATCCCGTTATCAATGACATCTAATGTCCATAGCCAGGAAACCATGACTATCTGTTGATCAACGAGCTAGTCAACTAGAGGCTTACTAGGGACAAATTATGGTCTATGTATTCACACGTGTATTACGATTTCCGGATAATACAGTTATAGCATGAATAAAGACAATTATCATGAACAAGGAAATATAATAATAATCCTTTTATTATTGCCTCTAGGGCATATTTCCAACATCGAGCTCCTCTACCTAGTGCGTATTAGATTCCTTGAGGGACCGCACTAGTCTGGTTTAATGCCGCTCATGATTAGACCACTTGCTCGTTCAACTTGACCGTTAGTTTGAGGGTGATAGACTGAAGCGTAGTCGAGCTTGATGCCCATGTTTTTGCACCAGAGTTTAACCTCGTCGACCGTGAAGTTCGTGCCATTATCAGTGATGATGCTATGCGGGACGCCGTAACGATGTACTACCCCTGATATGAAGTCTATCATGGGTCCGGATTCGGCCATCTTAACTAGCTTGGCCTCTATCCATTTGGTGAATTTATCCACCATGACCAATAGGTATTTTTTCTTGTGGGTTCCTCCTTTAAGGGGTCCAACCATGTCAAGCCCCCAGACCGCGAACGACCAGGTGATGGGTATAGTTTTGAGGGCGGTGGGTGGCATGTGGCTTTGATTAGCAAAGAGCTGGCAACCGACACATCGTTGGACTAAGTCCTGAGCATCTGCCCTGGACGTCGGCCAATAAAATCCTGTACGGAAGGCCTTGCCTACAAGGGCTCGGGCTACGGCATGGTGCCCACCGAGTCCGGCGGGAATTTCAGCCAGAAGATTTCGCCCTTCCTCTTCGGAGATACACCTTTGAAGGACTCCGGTTGTGCTTTTCTTATAAAGCTCTCCCTCATGGACCTTATAGGCTTTAGATCGTCGTACTATGCAGTGGGCCTTGTTTTGGTCCTCGGGAAGTTCCTGCCTAGTTAAGTAGGCTAGGAATGGTTCCGTCCACGAGGCAATGACTGCCATTATTTCATGGGCTGAATGTGTTATTTCATTGGCAAAACCATCGATTGTGTCAGAATGTTCGGTGTTGGGTGGTGCGGTTGGGTCCGGATTGTTGTTTTCGGACTCCCCTTCCCATAGTATAGATGGATTGAACAGCCACTCTAGGAAGATATTGGGAGGGACGGCATCGCGCTTTGCGCTAATGTGTGCCAATACGTCCGCTGCCTGGTTATTATCCCGGGCTATATGGTGAAATTCATGCCCTTAAAACCGAGCTAACATTTTTAGAACGGCGTTACGGTAAGCTGCCATTTTCGGATCCTTGGCGTCGAAGTCTCCATTTATTTGGGATATCGCGTGGTTCGAATCCCCGCGCACCTCTAGGCGTTTAATGCCCATGGAGACCGCCATCCGGAGGCCATGTAGAAGGGCCTCGTATTCGGCTGCGTTGTTGGAGTCCGTGTACATTATCTGGAGTACGTATTGAACTGTGTCTCCGGTTGGGGATGTCAGGACGACGCCAGCCCCCAGGCCGGCCAACATTTTGGAGCCGTCGAAGTGCATGATCCAATTGGAATATGCATCATACTCTTTAGGGAGTTCGGCTTCAGTCCATTCGGCGACGAAGTCGGCCAAAACTTGCGACCTAATAGCTCGCCGTGGCTTGTAGGTTATGTCGAACGGGAGGAGCTCGATGGCCCATTTTGCAATCCGGCCAGTCGCCTCGCGGTTGTTTATAGAGTCATTAAGAGGTACTGCGGAGGCTACTGTTATCGAACACTCTTGAAAGTAGTGTCGCAGCTTCTGGGATGCCATGAACACCGCGTACGCTATCTTTTGATAATGTGGATACCGGGACTTGCATGGAGTTAGGACAGTGGACACGTAGTAAACTGGTTTTTGAAGGGGGAACTTGTGTCCGCCCGTTTCTCGTTCGACGAAGAGCACCGCGCTTACAACTTGATGTGTTGCCGCGATATATAATAACATTGGTTCGCCCATGTTGGGTGCGCCCAGGACCGGATTTTTTGCCAATATGGCTTTTATTTCTTCGAGTCCGGCCGTGGCGGCATCCGTCCACTCGAAGTGTTCGGTGCGCTGGACGAGGCGATAAAGGGGTAATGCCTTTTCTCCCAAATGGGAGATAAAGCGGCTTAGAGCCGCCATGCATCCAGTCAATTTTTGTATTTGCTTGAGGTCTTTTGGGATATCCAATCGTGACAGAGCTCGAATCTTGGCTGGGTTTGCTTCAATTCCTCTACCGGATACAATGAACCCCAAGAGCTTTCCGGCTGGTACGCCGAAGACGCATTTTTCCAGATTCAACTTAATGTCGTATGTTCGGAGATTGTCGAATGTGAGCCTCAATTCGTCTACTAGAGTTTCGACATGCTTGGATTTGACGACCACATCATCTATGTATGCCTCCACTGTTTTGCCGATCTGGTTTGCCAGATATGTCTGAATCATGCGCTGATATGTTGCGCCGGTGTTTTTGAGCCCGAAGGGCATTGTGTTGAAGCAGAATGGGCCTGAGTGAGGAATGCCGTTGCGGCTTGGTCTGGCTCTGCCATCTTAATTTGGTGGTAGCTGGAGTATGCGTCGAGGAAGCACAATGAATCGTGTCCTGTGGTAGCGTCGATAATTTGAGCAATGCGGGGGAGGGGGGAGGGGTCCTTTGGGCAAGCCTTGTTAAGGTCCTTGAAGTCGACACATAGGCGCTAGGATTTATCCTTCTTTGGTACCATCACCAGGTTTGCTAGCTAGTTCGGATGTTTTATATCTCTGATGAATCCGGCTTCCAATAGTTTGGATAGCTCCTCTCCCATTGCCTGTCTCTTGGGTTCGGAAAATCGCCGAAGAGCCTGTTTGATTGGCTTGAATCCTTTTAGGATATTTAGGCTGTGCTCGGCCAGCCGGCGTGGGATTCCTGGCATGTCTGAAGGGTGCCAGGCAAAAATGTCCTGATTTTCCCGTAGGAATTCTCGTAGTGCGGCGTCTACATCAGGGTTTATCTGTGCCCCAATGGAGGCCGTCTTTGTAGGGTCCGTTGGATGAACTTGGAATTTGACTATTTCGTCCGCTGGCTTAAAAGATGTGGACTTGGATCTCTTATCGAGTATCACATCGTCCCTGTTCACCGTGGAGCAGAGCGAAGTGAGTTCCTTGGCCGCTAGGGCTTTGGATAGTGCCTCGAGGGCTAGTGCAGCTGTCTTATTTTCGGCGCGGAGTGCTATGTCCGGATCACAGGCAAGAGTGATGATTCAGTTGGGCCCGGGCATTTTGAGCTTCATGTACCCGTAATGGGGTATAGCTTGAAAAATTGTGAATGCCTCTCGCCCTAATAAAGCGTGATATCCGCTGCTGAACGGGGCCACTTGGAACGTGACCTCCTCGGACCTGTAATTGTCCGGCGAGCCGAACACCACATCAAGTGTGAATTTTCCTGTGCAGCATGCTTCCCGACTAGGGATTATTCCTCTAAAGGTTGTGCTGCTTCGCTCAATGCGGCTCCAATCTATTTCCATTTTTCAAAGGGTTTCCTCGTAAATGAGGTTTAATCAGCTGCCGCCGTCCATGAGTACCTTAGTAAGGCGAAAGTCGTCCACTATTGGACTGAGGACCAATGCGGCTGGTGCTCGGGCTGTTCGGAATTTAGGTTCGTCACTGGCATTAAAGGTAATAGCCGTGTCACTCCATGGGTTTACTGTTGCTACTTGGTAGACTTCGGCAAGGCTGCAGAGTATTCATTTCTGCATATTATTTGATGCGAAAGTCTCGAAGACTGTTAATACCGTACTGGTGTTGCTGGGCTGGTTCTCTGGAGCTAGAAGCTCTTCGCCACTTTTGGCCACCTGCCGTAGAATCCAACATGCTCGAAGGCTATGAGTTGGAGTGGCGCCCTCTGTACTATGAATTTTGTAGGGTCCATTGAGCCATCCCACCAGTACGGTTCCGTGCCCTTTAGGGGTTTTTTGCTTTTTGGTATTTAACCCAGGTGTCTGGCGATGATGCACCCTTTTATTTCGGACTAGGATTGTATTCGGGGTCGGATTATCCCAAAATTTGGTTTCGGTTTTCCAGGCGCTCTCCATCGCACAATACTTTCGTACTATGGACGCCAAGTCGGCAAAGCGTGTAATTTCACGACGACTTATGGTGTTTAGGATTCCCTTGTCCGTGCAATTATTGCAGAAAAGTGAAATTGCGTCTTCCTCGCGGCAGTCCTTTATCCTGTCCATAGCCAGGAGGAATCTGGCCCAGTAATGGTGTACTGTTTCAGCGGGCTCTTGCCGGATTCTGGATAGATCGCTTATGTTTGGGTGGGCGGGTGGAATTAAATTTGGAACCCCGTCCAATCTAAGACTCAAGGGCCGAAAAGTTTCCGAACATGGAAGCTTGGGTTTTTGGATATTGTCCAATGAATCCAGCCCGCTGCCTGACTTTAGGTTCATGACTTGATCGACGTCCGTCCCTCCACGGGGATCCGGCATGGAGGGGTCGGGAATCCGGACATAGCTAGTACTTAATATAGAAGAAGGGTCACCGTACTGTTCCTCCACCACAGCAACGTGGTGGGTAGCCTGGGGAGAGTTGATCTCTCTTAGATCGGTTTTAGGCCCAATCTGATCGTAGTCTGTAGCGACTCCCAGGGCGGCGATGCGATCCAAGAGCTCGTTTAAGGAGGAGAGCTCCATCGGATCTAGCTGCTCGGCGAGTTCCTAGTTGACATGAAGATTTCTTTTGATGACCCGAGAAGTCATCGCCGGCGTGGCGGCCGAACAGGCGGTCATAAGAAAACCGCCTAGCCGGAGAGTTTGGCCGATGGCCAAAGCTCCTTTAGCAATGGTGCCGTCTTTAAAGACGGGACGAGGCATCCTTCCTGATGGCGACAGCACAGAGGAACTCTCAATGAAAGCACCAATGTCGGTGTCAAAACCGGCGGATCTCGGGTAGGGGGTCCCGAACTGTGCGTCTAGGCGGATGGTAATAGGAGACAAGGGACACGCTGTTTTTACCCAGGTTTGGGCCCTCTCGGTGGAGGTAAAACCCTACTCCTGCTTGATTGATATTGATGATATGGGTAGTACAAGAGTAGATCTACCACGAGATCAAAGAGGCTAAACCCTAGAAGCTAGCCTATGGTATGATTGTTGTTCGTCCTACGGACTAAAACCCTCCGGTTTATATAGACACGGAGAGGGCTAGGGTTACACAGAGTCGGTTACAATGGTAGGAGATCTACCTATCCGTATCGCCAAGCTTGCCTTCCACGCCAAGGAAAGTCCCATCCAGACACGGGACGAAGGCTTCAATCTTGTATCTTCATAGTCCAGGAGTCCGGCCAAAGGTGATAGTTCGGCTATCCGGACACCCCCTAATCCGGGACTCCCTCACCGGGCATGCGGGCTGGAGGAGTATGGCGATGTCGTCCGCGAGCTTCTTGAGGATGGTGAACTTCTTGCTGGTTGCAACGATCATCTGGTCCAACTGAGAGTCGTAGTTGGCGTCGACGGCGGCCATCCACCAGCCAGTCTCCAACACCATCTGGAGACGATCCTCGGCGCCATGCCGCAGGCCGGCATCGTGGACCATCTGGCGCAGCCGCTGGCCGCTCACGCGCATCTCCGCCATGGGTCTGGAGTGAGCTCTTTTGCGCTTAGTGTAGGTGCTTAGGCAAATGCTTAGGTGCGTACGATGTGGTAGATGCATTGGAATGGAGGGGCGCCTTTATATGAGGGCAAACTGCGTTGCATTCACATCATGCAGCCTCATTTCCCGGACCTCCTCCCATTACTTCCCTCATGCATTAATTGAAGGAGGATGCATTGGCCGTTCAACATATCGGGAACCGCTACTCCCTCCCTCGTCTGCATTAAATCCGTATCGGGGAACTGCGCCGCCCGCTGTCAAATCGAATACTCCCTCCTTCTAGGTGAGTATTAAGTCATCTTACGAAAACCAAATAGTAAACACATAGGCGTGGTGCATTAACTCTCACGTTGTTTCTTATATTTTGACATAAATAGAGGAATCAACCAATAAGAGATGTGGGGCTTGTATGCTTTTAATGACTTGAGAGTATCAAACATGACATGCAGTGGTCAGTTCGTTGCACAAGAACAAATACAACCCACGTCAGCACACACGTATCTTATAGCATCACATCCAATGGCTATAAAAGATGAATGAGACAAAATTATATCTCATCTAGATGAGTTCTAGCAAAACTGTATTAATAATACTTAGTACTCCTGCGCCGTGTATCATATATTAGTATCATGTAGTACTTTATTTATTGCCATGTATGACACATAGTACTCAACTCTCTCTCTTTCTTCATTCAATTCTATGACATCTCATCAAAATTGCTAAGGCTAGTACCATTACAACCAGCCTTAGCAAATACTAAACATTAAGTTCTCTCATTTTCCTCTCCACCTTGGTCACTGAGACAGAGGGAGTATACTAAGCGGGCTTTTCCTACGCGGTAGGCGGGGCAGTTCCGCCTAGTCGGTTCGACAAAGACGCGAGAAGACGAGGGAGTAGGCTGCTGCAAACATAGGGCTGTGTGATTTGACATCGAGTTACTGCTGGACAGGTGGGGCCCCATGATTTGACTTGCCATTATCATTTTATCTGCGCCGCTATGACCAGGGTGAGTCTCCCGATTCCTAACCACCTCCATACAGGTGCCTCTCCCAATGCTCCACCATGTAGCAGAGGCTGGCTCTTGCATGAGGCTGGTCATAGTGGGAGTAACTTAGGGAGTAACATAGATGCCACACAAGAAAAGATGATGAGGTGGCAAGTAGTTAATGAGGAGAGAGGCAAATAGAGTAACATACACTAGTAACATACACTAGTAACATACACATATCCCTAGACTATGTTACTACCTCAATAGTGGGTAGTAACATAAGTGTGGTAACATGCAAAGCTTTATTTATTAGGTTATAGACTCATATTGCATTGGGACATGTGATGTTACAGTAACTAGCTAAGTTACTAGTACTACATCTCTCTTCATTAACTCATTGCCACATAAACAAATTTGCTGAGTTGGACTCGATGTTACTACCGAAGTTACTCCCACTGTGGCTAGTCTAATATGTTACCATCACATAGTGCTTTCCAATGCAAAATGAGTCTACAAAGTGATAAATGAAGACATCTATGTTACTACACATATGACACTACCCACTATGAAGGTAGTAACATAGACTAGTAACATATGCATGTTACTACTCTAAGTTACTCCCCACTATGACCAGCCTGAGAGCCCACTTCTCCACTTTTTCCTTGCCTCTCTTTCCTCCACATATGCAAAAATGCCATGTAAAGCGCACTATTGTATTTACTTGCTCCTACAGGTGCTAAGCTTGCCACATAGGCATAAAGTCTGATGTGGCAAGTTAATCAAGAAAAGAGAGACTTAGCAACACCATTTCATTGGAAGAGGTCACTCCTTGGCAAATGCAATAAATACTAGTACTCCTTGTGTCCCATAATATAAGAACGTTTTTGGCACTAAACTAGTTTCAAAAACGTTCTTATATTATGGGACGGAGGGAGTACGAAGAAAAAGATTGAGAGAAGTAAAAAAATACACTTATACCCAACCTTATAGCCAACCTTGTTATAGTATGAGTGACTAAGTGATGACTATGTATGACATGGCAACATCAGATAGCCTAATGCACCGTGTTAAATCTCGAAGGGCGCGACCGCGCGTGCGACGCGACGGTCGTGGTAGGCGTGACCATGATACGGGCTGCTGGCAGCCCTTGGATCTGAGATCAAACGGTATCATGGGAGAATGGAAAGCCACTACCCTGCCATTCGCACGCTAGCAGTTCGCTCCTACTCGTCCCCGCACGTCCTTTAATACTATGGCAGTCGCTCCTAGTCGTCCCGTCCATTCACATTACGGCAGTTCCACTAATCCTAACCCTCCTCCCAAATCCATGGCGTCCCAAAATCTCCACGATTGGCGGTGAGTACAAGGTTAGAACCATCACCGGCGATGAGTTCGACGTCATCTACACCCGTTCTTCTGCGACGGTGAAAGGATGCCTTTCTCACTTCAGTTGCATGTTCGAAGACTCAGATGATGAGTGGGTCGCTGGGCTAGATGTTGAGTACACCACAGTCCTGGGATGAGAGAAGGATCTAAATAACGAAGAGAGGAAGAAGCCCGCCGTGATCCAGGTTTGCGTGCATGACTTATGCTTGGTCTACCACATATGCCATGTCAATGTTGAGTGCCAGGATTTTAAGGACTTCCTCGAGAGCAACCTAGTCAAATTCGTTACTGTAGACTTTGGTAACGACAAAGAAGTCCTGGGTCGGATAGGCCTCATTGTAGGCAACACCATCGACCTCCAGAAGAATCGGCTGGTGTCCTCTCGTCAGCCTTCAATGCTGACCCTAGCAGGAGCCATGGTTCATCCTTCGTACGGTAAACTAGAGAAACCTCCATACACGTTTCATCATTATGCATGGTAGCGGAATGTACTAGATATAGACCACATCCACTACGCTCCAATGGATGGCTACCTTTGCTTCAATATCTACAAGGGTTGGATGAAGAGCAACAACCAAGTGTGCGGTTCAAGCAAAGAAGTATCGGCCAAGAGGAAGAGGGACAAGGACGAAGTCGAGGACGTGGATGAGGACTCCGAGTAAGGTGGCAGTGTCGTTGCTCATGGTGGTTCTAAAGTTCTAATGCAGTGTCTACCGGGATAGTTGCAAAGTTTAATTTCAGGCGTGCTTAATTTAATTTGAGGGGTGTGTTGTGCTGAGCCCCCAGCAGAACTATGTTATGTTTCTTCTCATTAATTTAACTCTTCAGTACGTACATACTAGTATTTCTTACATTTCATCTTTTAGTTGGTATAGTACTACCACTCGTTTCTTCACATTATATACGTACAATATATATGGCCAACATCATATAGCCAGCAGTTTAGTTCTCAAAGAATTTCAGGGTGCTTAGTTTTGTCAAAGAATTCTAGGGTGCTTAGTTTTATTTGAGGGGTGGGTTGTGCACTTGTGCTAGACACCATTATTGTGACAAGCCTTTTTAATAGTACTATATGCATAATTTGGCGACGAGCGCTCTCTATATGTACCATCTTTTTTTTAGTTTCAAGTTTTGCTCCATGGCGCAATCCATCGATACTACTACTGTACAAAAGTGGAGTATATACATTTTTGAAAAGGCTAGAGGGCGGGGCAGTCTAGCTTGGTCGGTTTCACGAGAGGCGAGTGCCTTTGTGATTTGACGGCTCATTACTGCTGTCAAATCTAATAGTACTGCGCCGCCCGCTGCACGCTCGGCGCCTCCATTAAACCCTTCGTTAAAACCGCATGCAAACCGAGAATCCTACTCCGGCCACACATCCATTCATGAGCGGCCCGGAATTAAACGCAACACTGACCGAGCTCCTTCCGTCCTCCCTCAGTTTAAACGAGGCCAGACGCCGGCCAAGCTGGACTATGCTTCGGTGCCTTAAGGCACCTGCCTTTGTGTCTATGACGTGTGGGCCCAACAGGTGGCTGGCCCACATGTCAGTGACGCAAAGGCATGTGCCTTTAAGGCACCAAAGCTGCGTCGGGCCAAGCTCCTACCGTCCGCCCTCTATTTACACGAGGCCAGACAGACAACAGGCAAGAATCGCACCCCTCCATCACTCCCCCTTCTCCTCCTTCACCATTTTCTCCACTCTTCCGATGGCTTCCGATGAGCCGTTCTCCGGCATATTACCCGGCTGGGTGGCCCGCCGAGTCCTCCGGATACGAGCAAGGCCGCTCGGTGCTTCACCAACCTCGCTTGGCCTGATGGAGCCAGTTGCCGCCCCAAGCAAGCGCGTGGTTCAGCAACTCGCCGCTCCAGGTCAGCTCGATGAGGAGTGGCGAGTTGCTCCACGCCGGCACGGCGGCAAGCACGCCGGTACGGGCGTCGTCGCTGCCGCGTCGTACCGTGCCACCAGTGTCTGCGGTGGCCGCGCCTCCCATGTCTGTGGGCGCGCCTCCCGTGCCTGCGGCAGCGCCATGCAGGCAGAGACAGAAGCCGGGTGCATGGAGAGCGATGAGTCGGTGGCCAGCTTCTTCGTGTCCGCCGCCATCATCAAGGAGAAGTAGAACACGGGAGGCTGCCGCCATTTGGGACCCATGAATGCCACCGCCGAGGCGACGACCGCGGATTCAGGTTGTTTCTTTGCTGCTTCGTCTCTTCCGAGGAACTTCGTCGACCCCGCAAGTGTCTGACGGACATGAGGAAGACAAAGAGATCCGCGGGCAGCCATTTAGAACTAAAATAAGCCTAGATACATCCATTTCTAGGACAAGTATTTCCGGACGGAGGGAGTATTAATTATACAAGAGAGCCGGATTGGCACCTCTTAGTTCATGTAAATGTAATGAAATCCATCATGTTTATATGAAGATCCGACTTTTTTATACGAAATCCTTCATGCTTATATGAAATCAGTCTGTGTTTGCACGAATTTCATCTCGTTGGTTAGAGTTGTAAAAATGTATGCCGCTAGCGTCTGATGTCGTCCTCTGCGGAAGGAAGCGGGAGGAAATTTGGCGGCTGCCGTTGGAGATGCTCTTTATGCTGGAAATAATAGAGTGACATCCAATCCATTTGAGTTAATTGCCTGTATGATTGTCCCTCTATAAAAAGTTAATTGCATGTACAGTGTACACGTGACTTGCAGGGTGGCTACAACTTCGTACAGAAAGTTAAAAAGAAACAAGTCCATCCTCAATCTTGTATTCTAAGTACTCTGTGGGTTCCACTCTCAGTACAGTAGCGAAAGAAGTATATATTAAATAAGTAGAGTAATATATAATATAAAAATCTAAAGTTAAAAGACAGAATTCGAACTCATGTCATCGCGTTGCGAGCATCCAGCTAACCAGCCCAGCACATTTTTGTTGTAGACCATGGTGGAGATATATCTCCATGTCTACTCTTATATATACTCCATTTGTTCCTAAATATTTGTCTTTTTCAGATTTCAAATGGACTACCACATACCGATGTGTATGTAGACATATTTTAGAGTGTAGATTCACTCATTTTGCTCTGTATGTCTTTTCAGGAAGGGGTCAGATTTGTCCTTGATTTATTTATGAGGTATCCAGATGGCACTGCACCGCCAAGAGAAGAGGGTAACATCAAAATTATGGATTACTTTTTTGAGTATGTTGGTAAGGTCCGGTCATAGTCACTTGTTGAAATCTCTAAGAAGACAAATACTCCCTCCGTCCGGAAATACTTGTCATCAAAATGGATAAAAGGAAATGTATGTAGCCATATTTTAGTTTTATACATATCTTTTTATCCAATTTGATGACAAGTATTTTCGGACAGAGGGAGTAGGAAACAGAGTTGGTGATGATGGTGTGCGTGCCATCTTGCAATACAGGCCGTCAGATTTATATCTAACGGATAGGAAAGAAACTATGGCAATTTTGCAAAAATATACCCACACGTCTCTCCACGTTCACAAATAAGGCCTTCCCTCATTCAGCCTTTTCTCTCACAAGATAAACTACTCATACAAATGCATCTTGATGTTCCGTGCAACGCACGGGCAGCTAGCTAATTTCTTTTAAAATAGCTGCTACGATAATTGGGTTGGAGTGATATATTTTATGTCTGCCCCGAATGATTTCAGATTTACTAGTAGTAACAAAGAAAACGTTGCCTTGTTAATTAACAGAAAACAGGGTGAAAACTATCACATGAGGCCGGTAAAAACAAGGCACACTTGGTTCAGCGTCATTGTCACTACAGCTGTGCGCGCGCGAGAAGTCTACATATCGAGGGGGCTACCGAGCGAGGCACCGAGACACAATGTTTGAGAGAGAAACCAATTGACAGATTATGATCAGATCAAGTTGTCACCCTTCTACTGTCATTGTTGGGGGGGGGGAGGGAGAAAAAGATGTATCGAGAGTGTGCGCGGTAGGCACAGAGGCACAACTAGCGAGTGTGTGTGTGTGTGTGTGTGTTTGAAAGAGGAGTAGATAGATTATTATCAAGATCGATGTGCCACCCTACTCCTTCGGTGCCGGGTAGTGTGTGTGTGTGTATGTTTGAGATAGAAGCCAGTCGATAGATTAGTATCAAGATTGAGGTGTCACCCTACCCCTTCGGTGTTGGGAAGTGTGGGTGTGTGGGTGTGTGTGTGGGTGGGGGGGGGCAGTGACACTCACATATCTCTACTCTTATAAAAAAACAGAGTTGGTGATGATGGTGTTCCTGCCATCCTGCAATATAGGCCATCCGATTTATATCCGATGGACAGGAAGGAAACTATGGCAATTTTGCAAAAAGATACCCACACCCCTCTCCGCATTTGCAAATAAGGCATTCCCTCATTCATCCTGTTCTCCCACAAGATAAACTTCTCATACAAATGCATCTTGATGTTCCGTGCAACGCATGGGCATCTTGCTAGTAGGGAGAAGGAGTTTGTGTGACACATATCTAGCTATATTAAGGGATAGGTAGATAGCATATGTGTGAGAGACATTATTATACTTTGAGACATTAGTGGCTGTGGGTGGGCAGAATTAAAGGGGTGGGCGTGTTAGACATAGAGAGCGTGTGTGTTTCTGTGTGAGAGACTTGTAGGACAGGGTAGAAAGACAAATCTAACCCTGACGGAGGGAGAGAAATACACAAAATGCGCGTGTGTGACTCCGATGCCCACAGGGATATGAGATATGTATGCGTGTGAGAGAGATTGCACATTCACGTATCACTATCTAGCGATCGTGGACGTGCATCGCTTGAACATAAGTCAATATCTACTTCGTATCGTGGCCAAAGGTACAATATGGATTCAACGCTATAAAGATTGGAGACTCACATATCACATTTTTTCTATTTAAATAAACCTTTTAAGTTGTGCATGCCAAAGTTACAGTGATGTTTCTTGAAACAACCAATGTAGCTATCATGTACATGCACCATTGTTACTCTGGCATTCAAATTCATTAGTGTTGGATGATTTAAGTTTCTATTTTGAAGTAATATATGTAATATTCATATATGAATTCAACGGGTACACAATTTATGAAATGGAGGCTATGTAATCATATAAGGTAACACTTTTAAGTAGCTGACTACAATATCCATTTCTTTTTGTGCGCCTCTACACTAACACGTCAATGCATTATGTTTAAAGTAAATAACCAATGACACTAAATTATCTATTTACACGAGAAATACATAGGCTGAGCGTTTGATCCCTTTTTTTGTGAACGCGCCACTACACCCGTACGATTGGCCGCGCCCGTGTGAACGTCCAAGTTATCGACGCATCATCCCGAGTTATTGTCTTTTTTTCTGGAGTGGACTTCACACCAGTTATTAACTACTGGCGCGTGCCCCATGTACACAGTCTAGCATGACCTTCCCTCTAGCACGGTCCAAAATTAGTTGAAACTGGATACGAATGATCCCGCGGGTGGCAAAATCTACCGCCTCCTTCTAAAATTTCCGCCACCTTAGTCTTTAGCATGCGAAAGCCCCCTTTTGTCCTTGGTGCACGGAGACAAACAGTTACAATACCTCCCCTATCTACATGATAGGTCGGGGCTGCTTTGGTAACTTCCGGTTCCCCCCACCACACGGAACCCCCATTTCCTCTCCCCCTACCGCAAAAAAGACCAACTCCACAGCACCAGAGCATCTTACATCACGCCGTCCGTACTTCATCGCCCTTTCTCCCCTCCCCTCTCGAAACCCTAGACTGCTCATCCACCGGCGTACCATAGCCCATTCACTGCCAGTGGCGTCCACCTCGCCGGATCTGCTTCTGCGGCCGCATGTACCCCTCCCACCTCCCCTAGAAACAAGTAGACTACTCATCCACCACTGTACCACAACACATTCAGTGTCGGCCTTGTCCACAACACCGGATCTGCTTCGCCGGTACTCTCGTCAACCACCGCGCATCTGCAGCAGCTCATTCGTACTCCCCACCGGAGACACTTCGTCCACACCCCCCCCCCCCGAGCCGCCCCACCGACGCCCCCATCGATGGCCTCTGATCCTCTTCGCCGACACCTTCCTCAACCCTACCGGAGCTGCTTCGCCGACACCTTCCTCAACCCTACCGGAGCCGCTTTGCCGACACCATCGTCAACCCTACCGGAGTAACTTCGCCTATACTATTCTCAACCCTACCGGGGCCGCTTTGCCAACTCACAAGTCCACGGCCTCAGATCCGCTTCCTCGCACCCTCATCCAACTTACCAGAGCAGCTTCTAACACCCCGTCCATGGCCGCAGATCCGCATCGTCGACACCACCCTTAACCCAACCACCAGAGCAGCTTCTGACGCCCTGTCCACGGCTGCAGATCTGCATTGTCGACACCATCCTTAACCCAACCACCGGAGCAGCTTCTGACGCCCCGTCGACGGCTCAGATCCGCGTCGTCGACACCATCCTTAACCCAACCACCGGAGCAGCTTCACCTATGCCCTCGTCCACGGCCACAGATCCGCTTCGCCCACACCGTAGTCCACCCTACCGGAGCCTCTCCACAAACACCCAACTCGATGGTTCTAGATCTCCTTACCGGACCCCGATAGCCAGCGCAGCGTCATCACCCTTGACGTTTATAACCTAATTCCCACCGTCTGGAGAGATGCCAAGCACCTGCCACGGCCTAGGTACTTGCCACCTTTAAACCCGTCCAGCATCACCTGCCCGATGTACTTCAAATATACTAACCGGTCGCTGTTACCTGTTATGCAGCTGGCAAAAACTACATGGACGATGTTTCTTCTAGATCTAACAGCTTGGCCAACCAAGATCCTGGACTGAGGCATTGCTATGATCTTGTAAGTGCGTCTCTCTCTCTCTTGTATTGTTCTGTGCGTACCAGCGTGCTTTGCTAGGATTTTCGACCAGTAATCCCTTTGTGCAGACAATGATTTCTACTACTCGCTTCTAAATTAGATATGTAGATGTCATACATGATACTACCTCGTACCTCCGTTCCTAAATATAAGTCTTTCTAGAGATTCCACTATAGGCTACATACGGAGGAAAATGAGTGAATCTACAATCGAAAATGCATCTATATACATCTGTATGTGGTCCATACTAGAATCTCTACAAAGACATATATTTAGGAACAGGGGCAGTACATTACACAAAATCATAGGTGGCATGTAGGAATTCCAGTGCACTACATTAGGCTCCCTTAGAGTGTCTGCTAGTCTAGCATACAGAGTCATGGCTAGTTTATCGTACGCACACAATCGTTAATTGGTGGTTTAAATATGCGCAAGGGATATGCAATGTAGTATCATGTAGAGATGTCTGAAATTAGCCGTGTCAACTTGCAGATAGGGTTACACAATGAAAAAGTACAAGATGTATGTGGCAATTTCATGGAACATCGCAAAAAAAGGAGAGGCAACGGTGAGCCTATACAGTGTGCTATGGTACGTCGCTCCTCCATTGCATTCATCATGACATGTTATTTGTATGCCAGTTCTATTAGCCAACTGCCAAGTTTCTTAGGGACAGTTATTACGAGTTATCCTAAGAAAATAAGCACCTGTGAATATAAGCTCCATGTAATAAGCCAACCAGTTATTTTCATTGCGTTTTCAGCTTATCTTTGGTATGATCAGTGGAAAGTCTAGATTGCATTATATTTTTTTTTCATTTTGCTGCCCATATGGAAATTAATTTGACTTGCAAACATCACAAATTGAACCCAGTGCAGTAATCAATATGATAGGAAAACAGACCATCACTATTTTCTCAAAATGCAAATACAAAGATACCATCTAGTTGGCACAATCTACTTTGGTCAATGTTTTCCATAGAGATCCCATTGCCTAATTTAAACAAAGAACGCATGACCCACATTTAAATGAAGAACAATTATTTATTGAAATTCGATGGTCCTAGTGGCTGGTTATTATCATATAGCAGCACCACCTGAAAGCATCATATAGCAGCAGCAACTCATATCAACTCATCATACAGCAGCAACAGTCTACAATTATCATATACCAGCAGCAGCTCATAGCAATTCATCATATAGCAGCAGCAGGAGCAGCCCATAGCAATTCATCATATAGTAGCAGCAGGAGCAGCTCATAGCAATTCATCATATAGCAGCAGCAGGAGCAGCTTATAGCAACTCATCATATAGCAGCATCAACTCATAGCAATTCATCATATAGCAGTAGCAGCAGCTCATAGCAACTCATCATGCAGCAGCAGCAGCTCATAGCAATTCATCATATAATAGCAGCATGAGCAGCTCATAGCAATGCATCATATAGCAGCAGCAGAAGCAACTCATAGCAATTCATCGTATAGTGGATCAGAATGAAAATTTGGCAAAAAATCAGAGGAGATCCTCTCCTTGTTGGATGAGCTCATCCTTCAACAACACCTCAAGGCCATGGCCTGGGAGGAGGGGAGGGGGAATAAGGTGCCTTCTGCCACAGTGTGGCATCGGCCGTAGTTGTGCAGCGCCCGCCGGAGTAGTGCGTTGGACAAACCACAATGGAGCAGCTACTGGAGACCATGAGAATGAGGGGCGGCACTAGAGGGAGGAGCAGCCAGGGAGATTTGCCCCTACCCACCGTCCATGTAGTCTAGCTGGACATAGCATCGCCGAGGACCAGGCCAGATGGGACTAGTGGCGACGGCTTGTTGGAGGAACCCTAGTGCTGCAGGTAGGGGATCGAGGTAGAGGGAAAGGAGAGAGGAGATGCAAGCGGGCAGGGCAATCAATGCTTGTGTGTTTGTTTTTACTTGAGGGTCAGGTGTGACACGTGCGTCAGCAGTTGCATTTTGAGTGTAATATAGGCAGACAACAGAGTCATTTCACTATTCCCCTTTGTCGGTGTCAAAACCGGCGGATCTCGGGTAGGGGGTCCCAAACTGTGCATCTAGGTGGATGGTAATAGGAGACAAGGGACACGATGTTTTTACCCAGGTTCGGGCCCTCTCGGTGAAGGTAAAACCCTACTCCTGGTTGATTAATATTGATGATATGGGTAGTACAAGAGTAGATCTACTACGAGATCAAAGAGGCTAAACCATAGAAGCTAGCCTATGGTATGATTGTTGTTCGTCCTACGGACTAAAACCCTCTGGTTTATATAGGCACCGGAGATGGCTAGGGTTACACAGAGTCGGTTACAATGGTAGGAGATCTACATATCTGTATTGCCAAGCTTGCCTTCCACGCCAAGGAAAGTCCCATCCGGACACGGGACGGAGTCTTCAATCTTGTATCTTCATAGTCTAGGAGTCCGGCCAACGGTGATAGTTCGGCTATCCGGACACCCCCTAATCCAGGACTCCCTCATTAGCCCCTGAACCAGGCTTCAATGACGACGAGTCCGCCGCACATATTGTCCTCGACATTGCAAGGCGGGTTCCTCCTCCGAATACTTCATAGAGGATTTCAAACACAAGGATAATGTCCGGCTCTGCAAAATAAGTTCCACATACCACCATAGAGAGAATAATATTTACACAAGTTCAATCTGTTGACGTATTCCGTGGCGTGACATCACACCACAGCCAAGCCGTTATTTGAATTGTTTTTATTGTTCCACCTCAGCGCGTTTAGCGAAGTGGTTTCCTTGGCACGTCTTGTCAAAGCAAAGATCATGTCCCCTTATTCCGGGATTCTCATCAATACGGGCGTGGGTAACCCAACCGTGCAATTGATTATGGTGCTTGGGAGATAAGCGAGTTTTACCAGGCTGGTGGGGACGCATAGTTTCGTCCATCCAAATAAGGGGATAAGGATCCACCTTTTACCTACGCTTTCTTCCTCCTTTGCTTATCCATTTCCGCACACTCGAGCTCCAGCGCCCAAGCCCGCACATCTCGCCTCAACCTTCCCCAACCATGTCTGGAGCGGGAGGCAAGTGGATGGCCTCCTCCGTCACGGAGGGGCACATCAAAAAGTTGAGGAAAGCCGGATACCTGCACAACGATATTGCGCACCGGCTTCCAGACGAGGGGCAGCTCGTCCCTACCCCCTGGCCCCATGAGAGGGTGGTGTTCCTTCCCCATTTCCTCCGCGGACTGGGCTTCCCACTCCACCCATTTGTCCAGGGACTCATGTTCTACTACGGCCTGGATTTCCACGATCTGGCCCCGAATTTCATCCTCAACATCTCAACATTTATCGTTGTGTGCGAGGACTTCCTCCGCATCAAGCCCCACTTCGGCTTATGGCTGAAGACCTTCAATGTCAAGCCGAAGGTAGTGGGCGGCCAGTAGGCGGAGTGCGGAGGCGCCATGGTGGGCAAGATGCCCAACGTCATATGGCTCGAGGGCTCCTTTGTGGAAACCATCAAAGGGTGGCAATCGGGGTGGTTCTACATCACCGAGCCGCGTGACCCTGAATGGGCAGCGGCCCCCGAATTCAGATCTGGCATCCCCACACGGCTCACCTCCTGGAAAGAGAAGGGCCTGGCATGGGTGACTTGGAAGAGCTGACCGGACTCCAAACCTGTGTCCAAAACCTTGTGAACAAGAAGATCAAGCTCGTCAACGTGGTCCAGGTCATGCTCGTCCGCCGGATCCTCCCGTGCCAACAATGGGCCTTCAACTTGTGCGAGTTTGATATGGCACAACACCAAACCTTGAGCAGGCTCTTCGACACTACGTACGAAGATGCCTGGAAGGTGCTATCCAAGGGCGCCGAGGCTCCCGCATCCACTACCGAAGATCGCGGATTCAGCTCGCAGCGTCAAGCCGGCGAGGTAAGCTATTTTACCCTTTACAGGACGCTTATTTTCCATAGTTTGACTCTATGCGGGATCTAAACTCCCTTACCTTTGACAGGCCGGGCAGAAGAAGTCCGGGCAGGTTAACTGTCCGGCTCCCTTGCCAGAAGACCCAGCGGACGCCCAATTAACGGGGCTGCTGGCTCCGGCGCCTTACGTGGTGCCGGAGAAGAAGGCCAAGAATAAGGCCACGGGAACCCGAAAGAGTTCCCGGCATCAGGTGTTATCGGACTCATCGTCCGATGACTCCGAGACGGACTCCTCCCGTGAAGACAAGGAGGAGAAAAAGGAGGCTTCTCCCCCAGCGGGGGGAGAGAAGAAAAGGAAGGCCTCACCAACTGGGGAGGCCGGAGGGTCCAAGAAGGGAAGGACCCTTCCTCCAGACTGTTCCACCAACACCGACGACGGCGAAGAGGAGTGGCCCTTGAGGGCCAAGCCCCTGGCAAGATCGTAAGTGTCCGGATTTCAGAATAACTCATGATTTTTCCTTTGTCACGTAGTGTCTTCTAACGCCGAATACAACCATGTAGCCCGCCCAAGGACGAGCCCCCCGCTTCGTCGAGCGGCTCCCTGGATTCGTCGGATGTGAATAGCACTTCACTTCCGACCGCCTCCTCCCCCCGTGACGCAGACGACGCCGCGGTGGAGTCCCAAAACGGGCTCGGCCAGGAGGAGGAGGAGGTCCCGGAGGTGCCGCAAGGCAACCTCCCGGACTTTGGGCACGAGGGGGATCAATCCCCAAAGGGTTCTGAGTTCGTCCCTCGGCCGGACTCCGCACCGGAACCTTTAGGGGTTCCGATGTCCGGCGGGCGGCCCCTTCGTAAGAAGGGCGAGACTGCGACACCGGTGACCTTCGTCCAGCTGGAGGCACCGGATAATTTGCTGGAGGCGCTCAATGGCGCCTCCATCAACGAGGAGCACCGCCCTGTTATGAGTGCGGTGATCTAGAAAGTTCAGACCGCCAAGAGCGGGATGACTGAAGCCTGTACCAGCCTCCTAACAGGCTTTGAGGTATGTAATTAAGATATGTAAAAATAGTACCGCATAGATAGTAGCCCCTGATGCTCAGTTTGGTGTTCGGAAAGAAAAGCCGAACTGAGGATCTAAAAAGATATACGCAGGAGTCTAACATAAGCATGTGAGTATGGGAATGCAGGCTGCGCTGCTGACCTCTGCTGCACTTACAACGGAGGTCAATGTATTGAAGTAGAGCCTCGAGTGGTCCGAGAACGAGCTCGGCCGTGCCAAGAAGCAGCTCGAGGACAAAGAAGGTAAGTAATACCTTATTAAAGTAATACCTCATAGAAAGGATTTGGTTGCAAAAAATGATAGGAATAACGTGAGTATTACAGGGGCCACGAACAAGGTGGCAACCCTGAAGGAAGTGGTGTCCAAGGCTGAAAGCAATGCGGCCGCAGAATGCACCGAGCGAGAGAAGCGGGAGGCGCGGGTGGCGGAGGTGCGGCAAGAGCTCCAGGCTCTCGTGGAAAAACATGAGAGTTTGGAGCGTGACTCGAAGACTCGAGAGTCCGAGCTCGCCTTGGTTCTTGAGAGTGCCAAAGCCGCTAAGGCCGAAGCCCAGAAGGCCCTCCAGGAGATTGAGGCGATAAAAAAGATAGCGGCGGGTAAGGCATTCTTCATGCAAAGCAAGCATGTAAAAGTGAATTATCTGTTACTTACCCGAATTCGGAGCTCTCCAGGAGTGTTCACAAATCTGCCCCGTAGTGTGTTCGATGCTGCCGCGTTCTACCGAGCCGAGGAGGGGAGCTCGACGGAGAAGGTGCTCTGGTCTCAATATGCTGAGGCCGGACATCCGGTGCCCCTGAGCGACCAGCTGAAGCAGTTGGTCGAGCTCCACAAGGTGGCCGAACAGGCCATGAAGGGCCTCATAGTTCGGCTGTGGCCTAAAGAAGCCATGCCTGGGAGCTACTTCGGTCTGGTGCGGCGGCTGGTGGACGCCTGTCCATGGATTGAAGTCATCAAGCATTCCGTCTGCATTGAAGGTGCCCGTCGGGCCCTTGCCCGCGCTAAAGTGCACTGGGGCAAGATGGACACCGAGAAGCTTGTGACGGACGCGCCACCGCCGGGCAAGGAATATCGCATGCCCGAGATGTACTATAAGGGTGTCCTGAAGGGTGCCCGCCTTATAGCGGGTGAGTGCTCCAAAGATGTAATTTTTGAGTAGACTTGCATTTGTTATCCTGTGCGCTGAAAACTTAGTTCATATGCGCTAAGCAACGCTTGTTAATTTAAAATATTACCTTCTGTGCGGCCGTTTATCAAATTTGAGAGATGGCAAGTCGTTGGCTTCAGCCCCCATGCCACGAGGGCTGGCGTGTTCGGGATAAACTTGAGCGCTCTTGTTCCCATTTTTGGGTCCTTAGAGGGAGGCGCTCAACACAACGAACGAGGCAACCGGACTTATAATGCTTGAACACTCCCACTTAGTGTCTGTGTACTAAAGTAGGGGTACCTTAGTATCCCGAACTTGTGCACGGGCAGTCGCAGCGTCCCGCGGCAAGGCTTGCCGGGCGTCCGCCAAGACCCTTCGCTATTCCTATTACTGCCATTCAAGAACAAAGTGTTTAACTGAGAAGACAGAGTCCCGGCAAGAGGAGTTTGCCGGGAAGGACAAGACCCCGGCAAGAGGAGCTTGCCGGGAAGGCCAACCAAGGCATTTTAAGAGACTTGCCGCGACGCACCGCGTGTCCCGGCAAGGCCCGGCGAGCGACAAGCTTGCGGGTGCGACAAGACAGCGACCGCGGCAAGGCGCTTGCCGCGGCGAAGCCACCACTCTGCGCCCACGCTCCAGCGCATCCGACGATGTGTCACCGCTGGATCGCTCCTGGTGCACGTGGCGGGTAGCTGTGCAGCCAAGCGGTGCGAGGTGGCAAGAGAAGATGACTAGAAGGCCATTGTGGCGATCGGTGGCGCCCCTAACGGTCATTTCTTGCACTGCTTAGGCGACCGGACGGGCATTAAATGCCCTTGTCCCCTGCCGTCAGAGTTAGGTAGGGGGCACTGTTGATAGCGGTTGTACCAACCCCTGTTTTTACTTTTTTACCCCTCTCCCTACGCTGCCACCTGTCAGTGACCCCTTTAGACTATAAAAAGGAGGCCCATGCGCACGTAGGGGGGGTTTGACTCATTCGAATCTACAACACACCCACGCTCTCGAGCAAGAACAGGATAGAAACACAAAGCAGCAGTAGGAGTTTTATCTCTCCGGAGAGCTCCGAAGCTGGGTAAAATCCATCGCGTGCTTCGCCTCGATCTGCTCTTCGTGCACCCTCCGCTCCCTTGCCGGACCGAAAGGGGCCCTGCCCCATAGGTGTTCGTTTCCCACGACATCTTTGGGGTGTGTTGTAGTTTCGAATGAGTCGAACCCCCCCTACGTGCGCATGGGGCTCCTTTTTATAGTCTAAAGGGGTCACCGATAGGTGGCAGCGTAGGGAGAGGGGTAAAAAAGTAAAAACAGGGGCTGGCACAACCGCTATCAACAGTGCCCCCTACCTAACTCTGACGGCAGGGGACAAGGGCATTTAATGCATGTCCGGTCGCCTAAACAGTGCAAGAAATGACCGTTAGGGGCGCCACCGATCGCCACGATGGCCTTCTAGTCATCTTCTCTTGCCACCTCGCACCGCTTGGCTGCACAGCTACCCGCCACGTGCACCAGGAGCGATCCAGCGGCGACATGTCTTCGAATGCGCTGGAGCGTGGGCGCAGAGTGGTGGCTTCGCCGCGGCAAGCGCCTTGCCGCGGTCGCTGTCTTGTCGCACCCGCAAGCTTGTCGCTCGCCGGGCCTTGCCGGGACGCGTGGTGCGTCGTGGCAAGTCTCTTAAAATGCCTTGGTTGGCCTTCCCGGCAAGCTCCTCTTGCCGGGGTCTTGTCCTTCCCGGCAAACTCCTCTTGCCGGGACTCTGTCTTCTCAGTTAAACACTTTGTTCTTGAATGGCAGTAATAGGAATAGTGAAGGATCTTGGCGGACGCCCGGCAAGCCTTGCCGCGGGACGCTACGACTGCCCGTGCACAAGTTCGGGATACTAAGGTACCCCTACTTTAGCACACCGACAGGAGCCCCCGGGCCTGGGCCATACACGGTGCCAAGCGCTGTTGGGCCAGGCCCAAAACAGGGCACGGGCACATGCGGCCTGGGTCCACACTAAATCTGACTCCGTATCCACCGCACCCTCCCGTAACGGCATGCGTCAAACGCGGCATCGTGGGAGAGATCATGGGCAATTCTTTAATCAGGAAAGGCGTAACGTTCGCCTCCCCTGTTTATAAGCAGAGGAAACAGGGCCGTTCCCCCACCTTCGCTACTTGCAGTATCTTCCTCCGAAAGCTCCGCCGCTCCCCTCCGCTTCCCAAGCCGAAAGAGAGCAGCGCTCCGCCGCCCGTCGCCGCCGTCGCCCTCAACACTTCCGCGCTCCCCGCTGCTTCCGCCATGGCTCCGAAGACCGGCAAGAGCACAAAGTCGAGCACAAAGTCGGCCGAGGCGTTGCGGCTTGAGGCGCTGCGCATGGAGCGAGTGCTTTCCCCCCCCCCCCGAGCTCACCCCGAAGGCGCTGCGGGAGGAGTTTTATCTCTTCTGGTCGATGGAGACGCGAGCGCATCCGCGCACGCCGGTGCTCTCTGCCGAAGCTTCCACTTTGAAGCGGTGCCCAAAAGGGTACTATTTCTTTCCGGTGTTCTTCTATTGCGGGCTCCGCCCACCTTTTTCCGATTTCTTCTGTGATATCATGAATACCTACGGGTTTCATCTTCTTGATTTCACCCCCAACGCCGTTCTGACAATGGCGGTTTTCGCACACCTCTGCGAGAACTTCATTGGCATCCAACCAAATGTTGCTCTTTTTCGCCACTATTTCACCCCCCGAGCCGAGAAAGGAGAGCCATTGGCTGGCGGAATCGCCTGGATCTCACGAATCGGCATGAAGGAGGTGTATCTGGAGGGCGAGCTCCGTAGCGAGTGGGATGAGTGGAGGGCGGAGTGGTGCTGGATCGTTGCCGCCAACCCACAGCCATTCACTAACTTGTGCCAGACCCGGGTAGTGCGTGGCGGCGATTGGAGCGCTCTGTCGCCGGACGACGCCAAGCTGAAGATCGCCACCACCCTAATCCTACGGCTCAGGCTTGCCGGGCTCACAGCAGGGGCCGTTGGCGCGGATTTCCTTCACCGTCGCATCGCCCCTCTGCAGAAGAGGGGGAGGCCCGCCTGGCTGTTTGGCGGCCCGGCGGATATCATGAGGCTGCGTCCAGGCCTCAACTTCAACTTCACTGTCCTAGAGCTTGACGGGATGCTCAAGGAGCTGTTCAAGCATGACGCCAACCATCCGGAGTGGTTCAGGCTGCTGCAGGGCGTCATCCCACTATGCAACAACTCCCAGCGTGATCGTATCTGTGCAATGATGCCGGAGTGCGACTCGCACGGGATAAGCCCAACTTGGATGGAGCCCGCCGATGAAGTCATGCGGCAATTCTTCGATGGCTTGGCGGAGGTAGCAGTCCGCGCCGACGAGCAGAGGCTCCTCACCCGTGACACCACCGACAACGAGATGCGGTACATCGCCACCAGGGCCGAAGAGGCGGCGGCAGCCGCCGCCGCGGGCGAGTTTGGCTTCACGTTGGAGGAGGCAGAGGCGGCCGAGGCGGCAAGCCTTGCCGACCGGGAGGACCTTGCCGGAGGGGTTGTTGGCGAGGGGGAGCCTGAAGCCGAAGCGAGCGAGCCCGCCGAGGGCGCGAGCGGCCAGCCGTCTTCGAGCAGCTTGCCGCAGGCGGAGCCCCCAGCGCAGCCCCAATTTCAGCCAAGAAGGCGCCTCCATCGAATTGGAGACATAGCAGGGCGGCAGGCAGGCCAACAGCCACAACGCCGTGGGACACGCTCCACCGCGGCAAGTACCGTTGCCGCGGGAGCGTCTCAGGCCGTGCCGGCAACTGAGGCGGGATCTTCCCGGGCCGGCACGCCTGATCCTGCCGCAGCTCCCGGTAAACGTCGAAGGGATCCCACTCCTCCGCCTCACCGCGCAGAAAGGATACCAGACTTCGACCTCTCTGCGCTGAGCTCCGATGAGGAGGAAGAAGAGGAGGAGGAGTAAGGCTTTCTCCTTGCTGTACTTGTATTTCTTCAATTTTTGTTGTCTCCTATCTTGCATCTGATCTGCCTCCCTCTGAATCCTTGTTCCATTTTAGGACTCTGGCCGAGAGAGAGGCGAAGAGGGCCAAGGTCCCCGTGGTTGTCATTGAGGACGACCCTGCTGTGATGGCAGAGGACACGTCCGAGACTACCCTGACGGACCCGACACCATCTCCTCGAAGCAGCCCCCAGCACAACCACCAGCGTAAGTGTTTGGTTCACTTCCTGTTGTGGGGCGCGCATGGGTGCTTTTCCTTTTGCTGACATCTTGATTGTTGATTTACTTGTGTAGGAGCAGAGCAGGCCCATTAGGAGCAATCAGAAGCCGCCCCGGAGGTGCTGTCTGCTTCGACTACGCCGCCAAGGGAGCGCTCTCCGGCAACGGAGAGGTCCCCGGCAAGGGATGGGACCAGTGAGCCTTTGGTGGTGGAGCCCATGGTCACAGAGCCCAGCACAGGTAACCCTTCTTGTCGGGAATCTTCCCTCGGGTTTTTCTTCTGATCTTCTTTTTGGATCTTTGCTTGACTTTTTCTTCCTCTTCCTGTCTTCAGATCCCCCTCTCACAGACCCGATGGAGACTGAGGCCACCGGCGAGGAAGGCGCACGCGGCAATACTGAAGACGCCGCCGCTGACGAGGAAGAGGCCGGCGCTGACGAACCCGCCGACGAAGAAGCCGCCAAGGCTGCTGGTGCAGGAGCTGGCGAGGGGTCCGGCGATCGTACTGACGACCCGGAGGGTGCAGGAGCGCAAGGCGCTACACCGACCGCCGACCCCTCCGCCGCTGAAGCAGCGCCGGGCTCCGAGGCGCCCCAGCCAGGCGCCTACTTGAAGGCCGGCGAGGGCGTATACATCAAGCTTCCCTGGGCGTCAAGCTCCAGGGCGCCAGTTGAAGGAGAGGAGTTTGACGGGGAAGTACTCGCTTCCGCTGGGCTGGCAGTGGTTGACGCGCCAAGCAGTAGCAGTGGCGAGTCTGAGGAGGAGTTGTTGCTCCGAAAGTTGGCGTCACTCTATCGCGCCCGTCAAGCGAAGCTTGAGTCCCAGGAAGCGCTTGTCGCGCGGGCGGGAGTTGACATAGAGAAGCATGCGGAGGAGCTCAAGAGCCGCAACCAGGAGGCCCTCCAATCCATCGCAGAGGAGAGGGTGCAGCTTGTGGAGGCGAAGAAGGTGTTCATCCTTGAAAAGGATGAAGCCGAGGAGCAGCAGATGCTTGCTGCCGAGGAGCTGTCCAGGCGGGAGGGTGAGCTGACGCAGAAAAAGGTTAATCTGGACAGCCACGAGGAGGATCTCGCTGCCCGGGAACAATCACTTGGCGGGGCGCTCAAGGAAGTGAAGGATGCTGCCGGAGCTGCCGAGGCCGCCAAGAGGGAATTGGAAGCGAAGGTGACGCAGCTGGAGGCTAATATGAAAGGGAAAGATGAAGAGCTTGCCGCACTCCAGCGCGAACGTGAGAAGGATGCCCTTGCCCATGGCAATCTGCAAGTTCAACTTGCCGACAAGATCAAGGAACTGAACACCACCAAGGACTCGAGCACTGATCTAGAGCTGAAGCTGGCCACACTGACAGAGACGCTGGATGGCGCCAAAAAGCGCGAGGATGACTTGAAGAAGGAGATCAAGGGCAACGAGGAGCTGCTGACGAGGGCCGCTGAGACTCAGAACACCTTCAAGGCTATGGTGGAGCTCTGGACGGAGGGCCTCATCAACATCGCTGCAGCCATCGACGAGGAGCTGGCGGAGCTGGACTTGGCGGGCTTCGGGTACTCCACTGACGAAAACCTCCAGCCCAGCGCCAAGCTTACTCTTTTCTTCAAGGGTGTGGTGACGGCCCTCCAGCAACTCCGGGTATGGATCCCAAAGAAGCTGGCGGACGAGTCGCGTGCAATCTGCGCCAAGGTCTTGGAGAAGGTGTTGGTGAAGATACTCTTCCGCAATTTGGGCCTCGACCTCACCCGCGTCCTCAAGAAGCTGCCGGCGGGTGCTGATCTTGAAGAACTCAAAGCCATTGTCGCACCCATCATGGACAAGGTGAATGAGGTCAGGAGGGTTGACGGCGAGCGCGTGGATTAGGCCACCCTTCTTCTCCCATCCTTGTCGCTGTTTATTTAAGTCATGAGAACAATTTAGTTAGTGCCGCAACAAGTTACTTTTGTAATATAATTTTATTCTGGGCAATGCTTGCTGTGCTATCTCCTATACTTGATTCCCTTCTTTCTATGTTTTTACCCTACGCTTTTAGGGAACTTGCCGGTGTGGGCACGCTTGCCGCAAGTGCTCAGTGCGGAACATCAGCAGCCTGCTGGCGGTGCCGGCTCCGGCAAGAAACCTTGCCGCAACTAGTTGCAGCACACTTAAGTTGTTGAGCAGACTAGAAACAAAGTAAGGGCGCAACTAGCTACGAGGAGGTTCCTCCGCGCACAGGTTTTCCATACAAAGTACGGTCATTCAAGGAAGATAACTTAAAATTTTAAAAACCGATCATGCTCAAACTTTGGCAACTTAGCTTTTCTGTCGTCTGTGTCCCGGCAAGGCTAGACTCATTTGAACGACGCCTGGTCCACACCTTTATCCTCTCCTCCCCCCCCCGTGAACTTGTGGGCGAAGGAACCTTCTTTTTTTGAGAAAAAAGAAAGAAGAGAAAGTAATGATATGGGGCCTTAAGGCTCGTTACTGCTTACCGGGGGCGAGTGCTGCACAAAGTGTCAGACAATACATGCAAAAAGGAAGAGGGCATGAAATTTGACAACATGCGCTAAGCATATGAACTTTATTTATGCACGGGATCTGCGCCCGGCTTTATACAAAGGGTTACATGCAACAGCGGCAAGGCTTGTACAAAAGGTGGTTGCCGGAATGGGTTCCGGCAACCGCGCCTTATGGGTAAAACTTACGAAGATGCTCTATGTTCCAGGAGTTGCTCACCGGAAAGCCATCTTCGGTCTCAAGGCGGACAGCGCCTGGCCTAGTGACTCGTTTCACCCGATAAGGGCCTTGCCACTTCGGCGTCAACTTGTTGGAATTCTTGGCGGATTGAACACGCCGAAGAACAAGGTCGCCTTCCTCGAAGCTTCTGGCATTAACTTTGCGACTATGGTAGCGACGCAAAGCTTGCTGGTAGCGAGTAGCTCGTACAGCAGCCTGAAGATGATCTTCCTCGAGGAGCAGCCCGTCATCTTGCCGCAGCTGCTCTTGCTCAAGCTCATCATAAGCGAGCACTCGAGGCGATCCATATACGAGTTCCGTGGGGAGAACTGCTTCTGCTCCATAGACTAGAGCAAACGGTGTCTGGCCAGTGGCTCGATTTGGCGTCGTCCTGATCGACCAAAGAACCACCGGCAGCTCCTCGATCCAATTTCTTCCGCACTTGTGCAGCCTGTCAAAAGTTCTGGTCTTGAGCCCGCGCAGCAATTCAGCGTTTGCCCTCTCCGCCTGACCGTTGCTTCTCGGGTGAGCAACAGAAGCGAAGCAGATCTTGGCGCCAAGATCTTGGACGTACTGCATGAAGGTGCGGCTCGTGAATTGTGTGCCATTGTCGGTGATGATCCTGTTAGGGACTCCGAAACGGCAAACAATTGACCTGAAGAACTTGACTGCTGACTGTGCTGTCACCTTCCTCACTGCTTCCACTTCAGGCCACTTTGTGAACTTGTCGATTGCAACGTACAAGTACTCAAAGCCCCCGACAGCTCGGGGAAAGGGGCCGAGGATGTCGAGCCCCCAGACCGAAAATGGCCAGGATAAAGGGATTGTTTGGAGAGCTTGAGCTGGTTGATGTATCTGCTTGGAGTGGAACTGGCACGCTTCACACTTGGTTACTTGTGCAGTTGCATCCTGGAGGGCTGTCGGCCAGAAGAAACCTTGCCGGAAGGCTTTGCCGGCAAGTGCTCTTGCGCCAATGTGGTGACCACATATGCCTCCATGTATCTCCGCCAACAGCTCCTGTCCATCTTCCCGGGAAATGCACTTCAATTTCACTCCGTTGAATCTTCTTCTGTACAGTATGTCATCGACAAACTGGTACATACTTGATTGCCGGGCTACTCTCTCTGCTTCTTCTTGCTCTTCGGGAAGTTCTCCTGTTTGAAGGAAATGGATGATCTGCTGTGCCCATGCCGGAGCTTGTGGCTCAACGACAAGGACTAAAGGCGCAAATGCTGCTGCGGGAACATCTGCTTCCACGGCAAGAATCTGTGATTCAGCCGGAGCATGATGCTCCCCGGCAAGCGTGTCGGGACACAGCTTGTCAGGAGCGTCTGCTTCAACGAAACAAACCCTAGGGCTTGTCGGAGCAGACTGCTCCTCAGCACTCTTTGTGTTGATCTTGGGGACCTTCTTGACGGCGGCTTCCGGGGAGCTCTGCCGGAAAGTAGTCGCCAGTAACCAACTTCCTCTTCTTGCTCTGTCCAGTTGATGGTGTTATAGATGGTTGAGTCAGCTTGAGCACAAAAATTCCTGGTTCCACAGGTAACTTGAGTGCGGCGCACTTTGACAGGCCGTCTGCAATGTCGTTCTGAGCTCTTGGAACGTGTTCCATCTGCAGGCCATCAAAATGTTCTTCTAGCTTCCTCACTTCATCAATGTAGGCTTCCATCAACGGACTCTGATAATCTTTGTTTACTTGACGGACGACAAGCTGCGAGTCACCCCTGACAATGAGCTTCTTGATCCCAAGGTCCGCGGCGATCCTGAGTCCGGCAAGCAAGCCTTCATACTCTGCAGTATTGTTTGTTGCTTGCTCCTTGGGAAAGTGCATCTGGACCACGTACTTGAGGTGCTCTCCGGTGGGTGCGACAAGTAGTACGCCCGCACCGGCGCCTTGCAGTGAGAAGGCACCATCAAAGTACATGATCCATTCTTTGTTCGCTTCCTTGACGGGGATGCTCCTCTCCGGAGTTTCTTCATCAGGTGTTGGCGTCCATTCTCCTATGAATTCTGCCAATGCTCGGCTCTGAATAGTTGAAGTACTCTCAAACTTGAGGCCAAAGCTTGACAATTCCAGTGCCCACTCGACAATCCTGCCTGTTGCTTCTGGATTTTGCAATATCCTCTTCAACGGAAAGCGAGTGACAACTGTGATCTCGTGTGCTTGAAAGTAATGGCACAGCTTCCCCGAGGCCATGAGAAGGCCGAAAAGCAGCTTCTGCACCCCAGAGTACCTTGATCTAGCTCCCTGCAGAAGGGAACTGACAAAATAAACTGGGCGCTGCACCATCTTCTTTTGTTTCTCTTCCGGCAGCTGCACAGATCCATCCTTGTCGGGACAAGAGCTTGTCGGGGAAGCCCCCTGCTTGTCGCTAGATTCGCTTGCCGCGGTCGCTGACTCATCATCCGCCTCCCTCTCCGCTACTAACACAGCACTAACCACTTGATTGGTTGCCGCTAGATATAGCAGCAACTTCTCATGTGGCCTAGGTGCGACAAGTATTGTAGTGGAGGATAGGTATCTCTTCAAGTCTTGCAACGCAGCCTCCGCTTCCGGAGTCCATTTCATTGGACCTGCCATTTTCAAAATTTTGAAAAATGGCAGGGCGTGCTCAGCAGACTTAGAGATGAACCTACTAAGAGCAGCAACACAGCTGGCAAGCCTTCGCACATCCTCAACGCGCTTCGGTGCTTCGATCTGCTCAATGGCCTTGATCTTGTCGGGATTGGCTTCGATCCCCCGCTAAGACACAAAGAATCCGAGAAACTTGCCGGAAGGAACTCCAAACACGCACTTCTCGGGATTCAACTTGAGATTGATCTTGCGCAGATTTGCAAAAGTCTCGTCCAGATCTTGGATCAAAGTTTCTTTGTCCTTGCTCTTGACCACTATGTCATCCATGTAAGCTTCTACATTCCTGTGCAGCTGTGGCTCAAAAGCATGACTGACTACCCTTGCAAATGTTGAACCAGCATTCTTTAGTCCAAAAGGCATCCGTACAAAGCAGTACGTGCCACATGGAGTAATGAATGCGGTTTTCTCTTCATCCTCTTCTGCCATGAAGATCTGATGATATCCTGAGTATGCATCAAGGAATGAAAGCAGATCACATCCTGCCGTGGAGTCGACAATCTGGTCAATGCGCGGCAAGGGAAATGGATCCTTGGGACAAGCTTTATTAACATCAGTGAAGTCAATACAAAGCCTCCATTTCCCGTTCGCTTTGCGCACGACTACTGGATTGGCTAACCACGTTGGATGGAGTACTCCTCGGACCAGGCCTGTTGCTTCCAACTTCTTGATCTCCTCTGCAATGAACTCTTGGCGTTCTACTGCTTGTTTTCTGACTCTCTGCTTGACGGGCCGCGCGTGAGGGCAGACGGCAAGGTGGTGCTCAATTACTTTCCTGGGAACACCGGGGATGTCAGATGGTTACCATGCAAACACATCGACATTCGCCCGTAGGAAAGCAACGAGCGCGCTTTCCTATTTAGGGTCAAGCATGGCACTAATGGTGAAGGTACCACCAGTACCGTCCTCCTTGGCGGCCACTTTCTTGGTCTCTGGTGAAGCTGTCTTTTCCTTCTTGCACTTGCCGGTGGAGCTCGATGGTGCGTCCTCGATGGTAGCGCAGCACTCCGAAGAGGTGCGCTTGCCGGAGTGGGCATCAGAGCTACTCTTGCCGGACTTGGTCTTCTTCTCCCCCCCGGGAGCTTCAGCGGCAAGTAGTTTGCGTTCTGCTGCGGCTGCTGCTTCCCGGTAGATCTTGTCGGTACAGATAAGTGCATCTTTCTTGTTGCCATGGACAGAAATGACACTTATCGGACCGGGCATCTTGAGCACGTTGTAGGCATAATGAGAGGCTGCCATGAACTTGGCAAGCGCTGGACGGCTAAGTATCCCATTGTAGGGCAATGGGAAATCAGCAACGTCAAATGTGACTCTCTCTATCCTGAAATTCAGCTCGCTGCCAAACGTTACTGGCAGTGTGATCTTCCCCTTTGGCTTGCAACTTCCCGGGTTGATTCCTTGAAAGGTGCCGGTTTCTTCGAGTTCGCTGTCGGGGATCTGGAGCTTCTTGAGCACCGCGGAAGAGATCAGATTCAGGCCGGCCCCGCCGTCAACCAGCATCTTCGTGACCTTGAGGTTGCGGATTGTTGGCGAAACCAACATCGGCAAGCACCCGACCGCAGTTATGCGATCAGGGTGATCCTCAACGTCGAAGATGATGGGCGTGCTGGACCACTTCAGGGGCTTGCGCGACTCAACGGACGGTTCTGCTGCGTTCACTTCCCGCACCCACTATTTGAGTTGGCGGTGCGAAGTGTGCAGAGAAGCACCGCCGTCAACGCACAAAACCTCTGTTGCCTTCTGAAACTCCTGCTTGTCGGCCTCATCTTCATCCATCTCTTTATCTTCGTCCTTGTCACGGCCGCGGGGAGGCCTATCTCCTTGCCGCTGCTTGGCCTTGCCGCGCCGCGGGGAGGCCTGTCTCCTTGCCGCTGCTTGGCCTTGCCGCGGCGTCCTCCCCGGGCGGGACGCTTCTTGCCGGATCCTCCGCCACCTTCCTGGGCCTTCTCCTTGTCGCGGCACTCGTATTCAGCTTTCTGCAGCTCTACGAGCTGCTCAACCTTCTTGCAGGCCTGGAGGTCATGGCCCTTGGTGCGGTGGATCTTGCAGTACTGCTTGCCGGAGCCGTCCTGCTTGTCGGCGGCCACCACAGCCTCGCCGGAGTCACCAGCTTTGGCCTTCTCGGCGCCACCTCCATTGCCGGACTGCTCGACAACTAGCACATCCTGAGCTTTTCTCTTTCTGTTATTCCGCCTCCTGTTCCTCTTTGCCGGGGCGGCATCCTCACTGTCAGATCCTTCTGCTCCTGCGTTCTCTCCGGGGAGTTTCCTCCCCTCCTCAGCACGTGCACATTTGTCGGCCAGAGCATATAGCTCGCTGACATCTCTGATTTTGCACATCACCATCTCCTCCCTCATCCTGCGGTTACGCACGTTCTGATGGAACGCGCTGATAACCGCGGCAGGGTGGACATCTGGGATGTTGCGCTGCACCTGGCTGAATCTCTGTATGTACTTGCGCAGGGGTTCTCCTTCCTTCTGGGCGAGTAGGTGAAGGTCGCTCTCCTGGCCATGGGGTTTGTGGCCGCCTGGGAAGGCGCCGACAAACTGATGGCACAGGTCCGCCCACGAAGAGATGGAGTTGTCCGGCAAGTGCATGAGCCAAGATCTGACGTTGGGCTTGAGCACCAGCGGGAAGTAGTTGGCGAGGATCTTCTCGTCGTGCCCCCCGGCAGCCTGCACCGCGATGGTGTAGACGCTGAGGAACTCTGACGGATGTATCCTGCCATCGTACTTCTCGGGCACGTCTGGCTTGAAGTTCTTGGTACTGGGCCACTGGACCTGCCGCAGCTCACGGGTGAACGCAGGGCAACCTACCGCGTACGGCAAGTCGCCTGGTTCCCCTGGCGCATGCATATCAACCGTGGGCCCAGCGCGCTGGTCTGACTGACGCCGCGCTTCTCTTCAACACTCGATGCGAGTACGAGTGTCTTCGTGTCGTCATTCTTGGAGAACTTGGCGTTGATCGCGGCGAGCTCGCGGGTCCGACGACGCGGTGGAGTCGGTGTCGAGGTTGGCCCGGCGAGTCGGCGATCTTGGCCTTCGGGGCGGGGAGTGCACGGTGGTGGCACCCCCAGCGCTCTTGTCGGCATCGGCTTGCGCCTGGGCGTCTTGCCGGGGCTTCGATGTGCTCGGTTGCTGGGGCTTGTCGCTGTTGGCGAAGCCGATGAGGCTCTGAATGGTGGCCCTCCAGTCGTCGATCTTGTCTGGCACTGGAGGGTAATCTAGAAGCAGCTGGGCTCGGGCCAGCGCTTCCTCTGGAGTCTTGGGTGGCGGTGGCGAGCGATGCGAGGTTCGGGATATGCTCAGACTTCTAACAGTGTTAGAAGGAGCAACATCTCGTCTAGGCGACCGTACTGCGCTCGTGCCAGCGTGTTGACGTGTATGTTGGCCTTAAGCGTCCCGCGACCCACCAGCTTACATGGATGACATAGTGGTCAAGAGCAAGGACAAAGAAACTTTGATCCAAGATCTGGACGAGACTTTTGCAAATCTGTGCAAGATCAATCTCAAGTTGAATCCCGAGAAGTGCGTGTTTGGAGTTCCTTCCGGCAAGCTTCTCGGATTCTTTGTGTCTCGGCGGGGGATCGAAGCCAATCCCGACAAGATCAAGGCCATTGAGCAGATCGAAGCACCGAAGCGCGTCAAGGATGTGCGAAGGCTTGCCGGCTGTGTTGCTGCTATCAGTAGGTTCATCTCTAAGTCTGCTGAGTGCGCCCTACCATTTTTCAAAATTTTGAAAAAGGCAGGTCCAATGAAATGGACTCCGGAAGCGGAGGCTGCGTTGCAGGACTTGAAGAGATACCTATCCTCCACTCCAATACTCGTCGCACCTAGGCCACAAGAGAAGTTGCTGCTATATCTAGCGGCAACCAATCAAGTGGTTAGTGCTGCGTTAGTAGCGGAGAGGGAGGCGGATGATGAGCCAACGACCGCGGCAAGTGAATCTAGCGACAAGCAGGGGGCTTCCCCGACAAGCTCTGGTCCCGACAAGGATGGATCTATGCAGCTGCCGGAAGAGAAACAAAAGAAGATGGTGCAGCGCCCAGTTTATTTTGTCAGTTCCCTTCTGCAGGGAGCTAGATCAAGGTACTCTGGGGGTGTAGAAGCTACTTTTCGGCCTTCTCATGGCCTCGAGGAAGCTGCACCATTACTTTCAAGCACACGAGATCACAGTTGTCACTCGCTTTCCATTGAAGAGGATATTGCAGAATCCAGAAGCAATAGGCAGGATTGTCGAGTGGGCACCGGAATTGTCAAGCTTTGGCCTCAAGTTTGAAAGTACTTCAACTATTCAGAGCCGAGCATTGGCAGAATTCATAGAAGAATGGACGCCAACACCTGATGAAGAAACTCCGGAGAGGAGCATCCCCGTCAAGGAAGCGAACAAAGAATGGATCATGTACTTTGATGGTGCCTTCTCGCTGCAAGGTGCCGGTGCGGCCGTACTACTCGTTGCACCCACCGGAGAACACCTCAAGTACGTGGTCCAGATGCACTTTCCCAAGGAACAAGCAACAAACAATACTGCAGAGTATGAAGGTTTGCTTGCCGGACTCAGGATCGCCGCGGACCTTGGGATCAAGAAGCTCATTGTCAGGGGTGACTTGCAGCTTGTCGTCCGTCAAGTAAACAAAGATTATCAGAGTCCGTTGATGGAAGCATACATCGATGAAGTGAGGAAGCTAGAAGAACATTTTGATGGCCTGCAGATGGAACACGTTCCAAGAGCTCAGAACGACATTGCAGACGGCATGTTAAAGTGCGCCGCACTCAAGTTACCTGTGGAACCAGGAATTTTTGTGCTCAAGCTGACTCAACCATCTGTAACACCATCAACTGGACAGAGCAAGAAGAGGAAGTTAGTTACCGGCGACTACTTTCCGGCAGATCTCCCCGGAGCCGCCGTCAAGAAGGTCCCCAAGATCAACACAAAGAGTGCTGAGGGGCAGTCTGCTCCGACAAGCCCTAAGGTTTGTTTCGTTGAAGCAGACGCTCCCGACAAGCTGTGTCCCGACACGCTTGACGGGGAACATCACGCTCCGGCTGAATCACAAATTCTTGCCGTAGAAGAGATGTTCCCGCAGCAGCATTTGCGCCTTTAGTCCTTGTCATTGAGCCACAAGCTCCGGCATGGGCACAGCAGATCGTCCATTTCCTTCAAACAGGAGAACTTCCCGAAGAGCAAGAAGAAGCGGAGAGAGTAGCCCGGCAATCAAGTATGTACCTGTTTGTCGATGACATACTGTATAGAAGAAGATTCAACAGAGTGAAATTGAAGTGCATTTCCCGCGAAGATGGACAGGAGCTGTTGGCGGAGATACATGGAGGCATATGTGGTCACCACATTGGCGCAAGAGCACTTGCTGGCAAAGCCTTCCGGCAAGGTTTCTTCTGGCCGACAACCCTCCAGGATGCAACTACACAAGTAACCAAGTGTGAAGCGTGCCAGTTCCACTCCAAGCAGATACATCAACCAGCTCAAGCTCTCCAAACAATCCCTTTATCCTGGCCATTTTCGGTCTGGGGGCTCGACATCCTCGGCCCCTTTCCCCGAGCTGTCGGGGGCTTTGAGTACTTGTACGTTGCAATCGACAAGTTCACAAAGTGGCCTGAAGTGGAAGCAGTGAGGAAGGTGACAGCACAATCAGCAGTCAAGTTTTTCAGGTCAATTGTTTGCCGTTTCGGAGTCCCTAACAGGATCATCACCGACAATGGCACACAATTCACGAGCCGCACCTTCATGCAGTACGTCCAAGATCTTGGCGCCAAGATCTGCTTCGCTTCTGTTGCTCACCCGAGAAGCAACGGTCAAGCGGAGAGGGCAAACGCTGAAGTGCTACGCGGGCTCAAGACCAGAACTTTCGACAGGCTGCGCAAGTGCGAAAGAAATTCGATTGAGGAGCTGCCGGTGGTTCTTTGGTCGATCAGGACGACGCCAAATCGAGCCACTGGCCAGACACCTTTTGCTCTAGTCTATGGAGCAGAAGCAGTTCTCCCCACGGAACTCGTATACGGATCGTCTCAAGTGCTCGCTTATGATGAGCTTGAGCAAGAGCAGCTGCGGCAAGATGACGCGCTGCTCCTCGAGGAAGATTGTCTTCAGGCTGCTGTACAAGCTGCTCGCTACCAGCAAGCTTTGCGTCGCTACCATAGCCGCAAAGTTAATGCCAGAAGCTTCGAGGAAGGCGACCTTGTTCTTCGGCGCGTTCAATTCGCCAAGAATTCCAACAAGTTGACGCCAAAGTGGGAAGGCCCTTATCGGGTGAAACGAGTCACTAGGCCAGGCGCTGTCTGCCTTGAGACCGAAGATGGCTTTCCGGTGAGCAACTCCTGGAACATAGAGCATCTTCGTAAGTTTTACCCATAAGGCGCGGTTGCCGGAACCTGTTCCGGCAACCACCTTTTGTACAAGCCTTGCCGCTGTTGCATGTAACCCTTTGTACAAAGCCGGGCGCAGATCCCGTGCATAAATAAAGTTCATATGCTTAGCGCATGTTGTCAAATTTCATGCCCTCTTCCTTTTTGCATGTATTGTGTGACACTTTGTGCAGCACTCGCCCCCGGTAAGCAGTAACGAGCCTTAAGGCCCCATATCATTACTTTCTCTTCTTTCTTTTTTCTCAAAAAAAGAAGGTTCCCTCGCCCACAAGTTCACGGGGGGGGGGGGAGGAGAGGATAAAGGTGTGGACCAGACGTCGTTCAAAGGAGTCTAGCCTTGCCGGGACACAGACGACAGAAAAGCTAAGTTGCCAAAGTTTGAGCATGATCAGTTTTTAAAATTTTAAGTTATCTTCCTTGAACGACCGTACTTTGTATGGAAAACCTGTGCGCGGAGGAACCTCCTCGTAGCTAGTTGCGCCCTTACTTTGTTTCGAGTCCGCTCAACAACTTAAGTGTGCTACAACTAGTTGCAGCAAGGTTTCTTGCCGGAGCCGGCACCGCCAGCAGGCTGTTGATGTTCCGCACTCAGCACTTGCGGCAAGCGTGCCCACACCGGCAAGTTCCCTAAAAGCGTAGGGTAAAAACATACAAAGAAGGGAATCAAGTAAAGGAGATAGCACAGCAAGCATTGCCCAGAATAAAATTATATTACAAAAGTAACTTGTTGCGGCACTAACTAAATTGTTATCATGACTTAAATAAACAACGACAAGGATGGGAGAAGAAGGGTGGCCTAATCCACGCGCTCGCCGTCAACCCTCCTGACCTCATTCACCTTGTCCACGATGGATGCGACAATGGCTTTGAGTTCTTCAAGATCAGCACCCACCGACAACTTCTTGAGGACGCGGGTGAGGTCGAGGCTCGGATTGCGGAAGAGTATCTTCACCAACACCTTCTCCAAGACCTTGGTGCAGATTGCGCGCGACTCGTCTGCCAGCTTCTTTGGGATCCTTTCCCGGAGTTGCTGGAGGGCCGTCACCACACCCTTGAAGAAAAGAGTAAGCTTGGTGCTGGGCTGGAGGTTTTCGTCAGTGGAGTACCCGAAGCCCGCCAAGTCCAGCTCCGCCAGCTCCTCGTCGATGGCTGCAGCGATGTTGACGAGGCCCTCCGTCCAGAGCTCCACCGTAGCCTTGAAGGTGTTCTGAGTCTCGGTGGCCCTCGTCAGCAGCTCCTCGTTGCCCTTGATCTCCTTCTTCAAGTCATCCTCGCGCTTTTTGGTGCCATCCAGCGTCTCTATCAGTGTGGCCAGCTTCAGCTCCAGATCAGCGCTCGAGTCCTTGGCGGCGTTCAGTTCCTTGATCTTGTCGGCAAGTTGAACTTGCAGATCGCCATGGGCAAGGGCATCCTTCTCACGTTCGCGCTGGAGTGCGGCAAGCTCTTCATCTTTCCCTTTCATGTCAGCCTCCAGCTGCGTCACCTTCGCTTCCAATTCCCTCTTGGCGGCCTCGGCAGCTGCGGCAGCATCCTTCGCTTCCTTGAGCGCCCCGCCAAGTGATTGTTCCCGGGCAGCGAGATCCTCCTCGTGGCTGTCCAGATTAACCTTTTTCTGCGTCAGCTCACCTTCCCGCCTGGACAGCTCCTCGGCAGCAAGCCTCTACTGCTCCTCGACTTCAGCCTTTTCAAGGATGAACGCCTTCTTCGCCTCCACAAGCTGCGCCCTCTCCTCTGCGATGGATTGGAGGGCCTCCTGGTTGCGGCTCTTGAGCTCCTCCGCATGCTTCTCTATGTCAACTCCCGCCCGCGCGACAAGCGCTTCCCGGTACTCAAGCTTCGCTTGCCGGGCGCGATAGAGTGACACCAACTTTCGGAGCAACTACTCCTCCTCAGACTCGCCGCTGCTGCTGCTTGGTGCGTCAACCACTGCCAGCCCAGCGGAAGCGAGTACTTCCCCGTCAAACTCCTCTCCTTCAACCGGCGCCCTGGAGCTTGACGCCCAGGGAAGCTTGATGTATACGCCCTCGCCGGCCTTCAAGTAGGCGCCTGGCTGGGGCTCCTCGGAGCCCGGCGCTGCTTCAGCGGCGGAGGGGTTGGCGGTCGGTGTAGCGCCTTGCGCTCCTGCGCCCTCCGGGTCGTCAGTACGATCGCCGGACCCCTCGCTAGCTCCTGCGCTAGCAGCCTTGGCGGCTTCTTCATCGGCGGGTTCGTCAGCGCCGGCCTCTTCCTCGTCAGCGGCGACGTCTTCAGTATTGCCGCGTGCGCCTTCCTCGCCGGTGGCCTCAGTCTCCATCAGGTCTGTGAGAGGGGGATCTGAAGACAGGAAGAGGAAGAAAAAGTCAAGAAAAGACCAAAAAGAAGATCAGAAGAAAAACCCGAGGGAAGATTCCCGACAAGAAGGGTTACCTGTGCTGGGCTCTGTGACCATGGGCTCCACCACCAAAGGCTCACTGGTCCCATCCCTTGCCGGGGACCTCTCCCTAGCCGGAGAGCGCTCCCTTGTCGGGGAATCGCCCCTTGGCGGCGTAGTCGAAGCAGACAGCACCTCCGGGGCGGCTTCTGATTGCTCCTGATGGGCCTGCTCTGCTCCTACACAAGTAAATCAACAATCAAGATGTCAGCAAAAGGAAAAGCACCCATGCGCGCCCCACAACAGGAAGTGAACCAAACACTTACGCTGGGGGCTGTGCTGGGGGCTGCTTCGAGGAGATGGTGCTGGGTCCGTCAGGGTAGTCTCGGACGTGTCCTCTGCCATCACAGCAGGGTCGTCCTCAATGACAACCACGGGGACCTTGGCCCTCTTTGCCGCTCTCTCGGCCAGAGTCCTGAAATGGAACAAGGATTCAGAGGGAGGCAGATCAGATGCAAGATAGGAAACAACAAAAATCGAAGAAAGACAAGTACAGCAAGGAGAAAGCCTTACTCCTCCTCGTCTTCTTCCTCCTCGTCGGAGCTCAGTGCAGAGAGGTCGAAGTCTGGTATCCTTTCTGCGCGGTGAGGCGGAGGAGTGGGCTCCCTTCGACGTTTACCGGGAGCTGCGGCAGGATCAGGCATGGCGGCCCGAGAAGATCCCGCCTCAGTTGCCGGCACGGCCTGAGACGCTCCCGCGGCAACGGTACTTGCCGCGGTGAAGCGTGTCCCACGGTGCTGTGGCTGTTGGCCTGCCTGCCGCCCTGCTATGTCTCCAGTTCGACGGAGGCGCCTTCTTGGTTGAAATTGGGGCTGCGCTGGGGGCTCCGCCTGCGGCAAGCTGCTCGAAGACGGCTGGCCGCTCACGCCCTCGGCGGGCTCGCTCGCTTCGGCTTCGGGCTCCCCCTCGCCAACAACTCCTCCGGCAAGGTCCTCCCGGTCGGCAAGGCTTGCCGCCTCGGCCGCCTCTGCCTCCTCCAACGTGAAGCCAAACTCGCCCGCGGCGGCGGCTGCCGGCGCCTCTTCGGCCCTGGTGGCTATGTACCGCATCTCGTCGTCGGTGGTGTCGCGGGTGAGGAGCCTCTGCTCGTCGGCGTGGACTGCTACCTCCACCAAGCCATCGAAGAATTGCCGCACGACGTCGTCGGCAGGCTCCATCCAAGTTGGGCTTATCCCGTGTGAGTCGCACTCCGGCATCATTGCACAGATACGATCATGCTGGGAGTTGTTGCACAGTGGGATGACGCCCTGCGGCAGCCTGAACCACTCCGGATGGTTGGCGTCATGCTTGAACAGCTCCTTGAGCATCCCGTCAAGCTCTAGGACTGTGAAGTTGAAGTTGAGGCCTGGACGCAGCCTCATGATATCCGCCGGGCCGCCAAACAGCCAGGCGGGCCTCCCCCTCTTCTGCAGAGGGGCGATGCGACGGCGAAGGAAATCCGCGCCAACGGCCCCTGCTGTGAGCCCAGAAAGCCTGAGCCGCAGGATTCGGGTGGTGGCGATCTTCAGCTTGGCGTCGTCCGGCGACAGAGCGCTCCAATCGCCGCCGCGCACTACCTGGGTCTGGCGCAAGTTAGTGAATGGCTGCGGGTTGGCGTTAACGATGCAGCACCACTCCGCCCTCCACTCATCCCACTTGCTGCGGAGCTCGCCCTCCAGATACACCTCCTTCATGCCGATTCGTGAGATCCAGGCGATTCCGCCAGCCAATGGCTCTCCTTTCTCGGCTCGGGGGGTGAAATAGTGGCAAAAAAGAGCAACATTTGGGTGGATGCCAACGAAGTTCTCACAGAGGTGTGCGAAAACCGCCATTGTCAGAACGGCGTTGGGAGTGAAATCAAGAAGATGAAACACGTAGGTATTCATGATATCACAGAAGAAATCAGAAAAAGGTGGGCAGAGCCCGCAATAGAAGAACACCGGAAAGAAATAGTACCCTTTTGGGCACCGCTTCGAAGTGGAAGCTTCGCCGGAGAGCACCGGCGTGCGCGGATGCGCCCGCGTCTCCGTCGACCAAAAGAGGTAAAACTCCTCCCGCAGCGCCTTCGGGGTGAGCTCGGGGGGGAAAAGCACTCGCTCCTTGCGCAGCGCCTCAAGCCGCAACGCCTCGGCCGACTTTGTGCTCGACTTTGTGCTCTTATCGGTCTTCGGAGTCATGGCGGAAGCGGCGGGGGAGCGCGGAAGTGTTGAGGGCGACAGCGGCGATGGGCGGCGGAGCGCTGCTCTCTTTCGGCTTGGGAAGCGGAGGGGAGCGGCGGAGCTTTCGGAGGAAGATACTGCAAGTAGCGAAGGTGGGGGAACGGCCCTGTTTCCTCTGCTTATAAACAGGGGAGGCGAACGTTACGCCTTTCCTGATTAAAGAATTGCCCACGATCTCTCCCACGACGCCGCGTTTGACGCGTGCCGTTACGGGAGGGCGCGGTGGATACGGAGTCAGATTTAGTGTGGACCCAGGCCGCATGTGCCCGTGCCCTGTTTTGGGCCTGGCCCAACAGCGCTCGGCACCGTGTATGGCCCAGGCCCGGGGGCTCCTGTCGGTGTACTAAAGTAGGGGTACCTTAGTATCCCGAACTTGTGCACGGGCAGTCGCAGCGTCCCGCGGCAAGGCTTGCCGGGCGTCCGCCAAGATCCTTCGCTATTCCTATTACTGCCATTCAAGAACAAAGTGTTTAACTGAGAAGACAGAGTCCCGGCAAGAGGAGTTTGCCGGGAAGGACAAGACCCCGTCAAGAGGAGCTTGCCGGGAAGGCCAACCAAGGCATTTTAAGAGACTTGCCGCGACGCACCGCGCGTCCCGGCAAGGCCCGGCGAGCGACAAGCTTGCGGGTGCGACAAGACAGCGACCACGGCAAGGCGCTTGCTGCGGCAAAGCCACCACTCTGCGCCCACGTTCCAGCGCATTCGACGACGTGTCACCGCTGGATCGCTCCTGGTGCACGTGGCGGGTAGCTGTGCAGCCAAACGGTGCGAGGTGGTAAGAGAAAATGACTAGAAGGCCATTGTGGCAATCGGTTGCGCCCCTAACGGTCGTTTCTTGCACTATTTAGGCGACCGGACGGGCATTAAATGCCCTTGTCCCCTGCCGTCAGAGTTACATAGGGGGCACTGTTGATAGCGGTTGTACCAACCCCTGTTTTTACTTTTTTACCCCTCTCCCAACACTGCCACCTGTCGGTGACCCCTTTAGACTATAAAAAGGAGGCCCATGTGCACGTAGGGGGGGTTCGACTCATTCGAAACTACAACACACCCACGCTCTCGAGCAAGAACATGATAGAAACACAAAGCAGCAGTAGGAGTTTTATCTCTCCGGAGAGCTCCGAAGCTGGGTAAAATCCCTCGCGTGCTTCGCCTCGATCTGCTCTTCGTGCGCCCTCCGCTCCCTTGCCGGACCGAAAGGGGCCCTGCCCCATAGGTGTTCGTTTCCCACGACACTTAGCCATAGAATTCTATAATTTTAAATTTCGGCGAAGCCCCTAGTGTTTGGATGACCGAATTCGGGGCGCCTTCCACGCTTGGGCCGGACAAAGCCGACTCCTCGCTCTAAGCGGCATAAGTCTTTAGGGACTCGAAAAAACCTCTCTAACAATGACTGGCTCTCGCCCTATCATGACGGTCAGTTTTAGCTTTCTCCACTGAGGTGCTCAACCCAGCTCAACTGGGGCACAATCGCAGTTGTTCTCCCAGCGCTACCTTAGCCAATATAACGGAACGTAAGGTACCAAAACATGGGAGCCGGGCAAACCCAACTATTGACCCAAGACATGATTCGGAGCCGATGCATATAATGCTATAAGTTCGGGGTGCCGCACTTGTGAAAGTGTTCGGACTTATCACACCATATTTTGGGGAACTTAAGCCCCTGGTGTATTTGGCCGTACCAGAGCGTACGGATGCAACATGTCATAAGCGAACATATATAGACAGAAAAAGGAATGCAATAATAGGCAAAAACCGATGCATTGTTTATTCAAAAAATACTGCAATGAAAGCAGAACGATGCAAATAGTGCAATAAGCAAGGGATGGGACTATTTAACATGTCCCCCTCCAGGGGTAGGCCACGGGATGGTATGTAAAACAGGTATACTGCTCGTAATAGAGACCACCTGGACACTCGACGTAGCTTTTCTGCTTCCCTGGCTGTTGCATCATGAGTTCGGCAATTCTACTGCCGGACAGGGCTTCTGGAAAACGGAGTCCTGCGAATAAGAAAAAAAAGAATGACACAATTGGGAGCCCCTGGTGCGGTTGAGCCACTCTTCGGGCAATGCCGTGGTCGTGCCCCTACCCCTATGCCCATGGTATCTCTAGAGCGTAATTATATACGCGTGGTACTGGTCTCGCGATTTCGCGGGGGCTGGGGTTGGGGCTGCATTGCTAAGCGTGCTCGGAACATGCCAGACAGTCTTGTTGTAGGTTACTCCGGGCACGCTTGACGGTGTCCGGCCGCTTAACAGCCGGACTCGAGAATTGCCTTAAGAGGCTGCTTTGTACTTCCACCACGAGAGCTGCTGTATGCTCCTCCATTCGGAGAGAGCATTTGGTGTTTCCATTGACCGTGATTACTCCTCGGGGGCCTGGCATCTTGAGCTTGAGGCATGCGTAGTGCGGCACCGCATTGAACTTTGCAAATGCGGTTCGTCCGAGCAGTGCATGATAGCCGCTGCAGAACGGGACTATGTCAAAGATTAACTCCTCGTTTTGGAAGTTATCCGGGGATCCGAAGACCACTTCAAGTGTAACTGAGCCTACACAGTTGGCCTCTACACCTGGTATGACGCCTTTGAAGGTCGTCTTTGTGGGTTTAATCCTTGAGGGGTCTATGCCCATCTTGCGCACTGTATCTTGATAAAGCAGGTTCAGGCTGCTGCCGCCGTCCATCAGGACTCTAGTGAGGTGAAATCCGTCGACGATTGGGTCTAGAACCAATGCGGCGAATCCACCATGGCGGATGCTAGTGGGGTGGTCCCTTCGATTAAAAGTGATCGGGCAGGAGGACCACGGATTGAACTTTGGGGCGACTGGCTCCATCGCATATACGTCCCTGAGTGCATGCTTCCGCTCCCTTTTGGGTATGTGGGTTGCGTATATCATGTTCACCGTCCGCACTTGTGGGGGGAAACCCTTCTATCCTCTATTGTTCGGCGGCCGGGTCTCCTCCTCGTCATCGCTATGCAGCCCCTTGTCATTGTTTTCGGCAGTTAACTTGCCTGCCTGCTTGAACACCCAACAATCCCTGTTGGTGTGATTGGCTGGCTTTTTGGGGGTGCCGTGTATCTGGCACGAGCGATCGATTATTCGGTCCAAATTGGATGGGCCCGGAGTATTTCTTTTGAATGGCTTTTTTTGCTGACCGGGTTTAGAGCCTCTGAATTCGGCATTGACTGCCGTATCCTCAGTATTGTCACTATTAATGCGGCGCTTGTGCTTGCTGCGACGCGACCTGCCATTGGTGTCCTTGGTATCCGAATTACCAGGGCTCTTGGTCATGTTGTTACTACGAGCTAGCCAGCTATCCTCTCCCGCGCAGAAGCGGGTCATGAGTGCTGTGAGGGCTGCCATGGATTTCGGCTTTTCCTGTCCTAGGTGCCGGGCAAGCCACTCATCGCGGATGTTGTGTTTGAAGGCTGCAAGGGCCTCTGCATCCGGACAGTCGACGATTTGATTTTTCTTGGTTAGGAACCGTGTCCAGAATTGTCTGGCCGATTCTTCTGGCTGCTGAATTATGTGGCTTAGGTCATCGGCGTCTGGTGGTCGCACATAAGTGCCCTGGAAGTTGTTGAGGAATGCGGCTTCCAGGTCTTCCCAACAACTGACTGACTCTGCTGGCAAGCTGTTAAGCCAATGCCGCGCTGGTCCTTTAAGCTTGAGTGGGAGGTATTTGATGGCGTGTAGATCATCACCGCGGGCCATGTGGATATGGAGGAGATAGTCCTCGATCCAGACCGCCGGATCTGTTGTGCCATCGTATGATTCAATGTTTACGGGTTTGAAACCCTCAGGGATTTGATGATCCATCACTTCGTCTGTGAAGCATAGTGGGTGTGCGGCGCCTCTGTATTGGGCTATGTCATGACGTACTCAAATGAGCTTTGTCTAGTGTGTTCGGCCCGGCCGGAATTGTTGTATCCGGCGTGACGGTTGTCATCACGTATCGTGGGGCACCCACGCGATCCGTAGTTCGATCTTGTTTGCCTTGCCTTGTCCTTGAGTATATCCTGCAGGTCTGGCGCATTTTCCCGCGCCTTGGTATTTTTTGAGTGGCGCCGGGGTGCAGCTTGAGTGTAGGGCCGAGAGGCCTCTCTGTCGCGGCCACGAGGTGGCCGAGAGGCCGTATTATGCGCTGGTAATGTAGGTTTAGGTGCTTCCTCCTCTAATCGGGGTAGCAGCCTGCGTTTTGGGTAGCTCTTGGAGGGGTGTTCGAGTTCATACTCTTCGGCCGCAAGGACTTCAGTCCATCTGTCGGCTAGCAAGTCTTGGTCAGCTCTAAGCTATTGCTGCTTTTTCTTGAGGCCGCTTGCCATGGCCATAAGCCTGCGTTTGAAACGCTCTTGTTCGACGGGATCCTCAGGCACGACAAATTCGTCGTCGTCGAGGCTTGCCTCGTATTCGGAGGGAGGCATATAATTATCGTCCTCTACCTCTCTGTCTGCCGCTCTCTCATGAGGGCTGGCTTCTCCATCCTCCTGCGCTGAATCCTGCTGGAGGGGGTTGTCTTCGGCACTATTCGGGGTGTTATTGTCTCCGGCGCCGGAATCTCCATTTTTGCTGTGGCGGGATTTAGAGCGGCGCCGCTGACGCCGGCGCTTAGGCTGTTTCTTGGAGGGGTCATCCTCCATTGTTCCATCGCCATTCCCATCCTTTGGGATGTCCACCATGTAAATGTCATATGACGAGGTGGCCTTCCAGTGCCCTGTAGGCGCTGGTTCTTGGTCGTCACCTGCATCATCGTCCATACCATCGATGTCTTCGGAGTCGAAGTCTAGCATGTCGGTTAAGTCATCGACAGTGGCTACGAAGTGGGTGGTGGGTGGGCATTGAATTTCTTCGTCGTCCGCATCCCAACCTACCTGACCATAGTCCGGCCAGGGCTCTCCTGATAAAGAGAGAGACTTTAGTGAATTCAGGATGTCGCAAAAGGGCGAGTTCTGAAAGATGTCCGCAGCGTGAACTCCATGATCGGCGCCCAATCGGATTCGATTGGCAGGGGCCCGGAAGGTTCGGAGTCCGGAGAGGAGTCCGGTACCTTGGAGTCATGAGCTTCACAAAGGACAGGGTTGGTATTCGGCTCTATCGCCGTAGAGGTAGCAGCCCCCGAGGCGGTGTCCAGCCACCCGTCCTCGATCGGCGTAGTCGGCTCTGAGCTAAGGGTCAGAGCGGACACTTGTGCAGCGTCCAGGGCACTGTCCGGCAGTAGAGCTAGATCATGCCCATCGTGACAGTGCGGCACGCTTGGCTGTGGATCGAACCTGTCGAAGATCAAGTCTCCGCGGACGTCAGCCGTATAGTTTAAACTTCCAAATCTGACCTGATGGCCAGGGGCGTAGCTCTCAATCTGCTCCAGATGGCCAAGCGAGTTGGCCTGCAGTGCAAAGCCGCCGAATACGAAGATCTGTCCGGGGAGAAAAGTCTCACCCTGGACCACGTCGTTGTTGATGATCGAAGGAGCCCATCGGGCCTAAAGGTGACGACACAGAGGAACTCTCAATGAAAGCACCAATGTCAGTGTCAAAACCGGCGGATCTCGGGTAGGGGGTGCCGAACTGTGCGTCTAGGCGGATGGTAACAGGAGACAAGGGACACGATGTTTTTACCCAGGTCCGGGCCCTCTCGATGGAGGTAAAACCCTACTCCTGCTTGATTAATATTGATGATATGGGTAGTACAAGAGTAGATCTACCACGAGATCAAAGAGTCTAAACCCTAGAACCTAGCCTATGGTATGATTGTTGTTCGTCCTACGGACTAAAACCCTCCGGTTTATATAGGTACCGGAGAGGGCTAGGGTTATGCAGAGTCGGTTATATTGGTAGGAGATCTACATATCTGTATTGCCAAGCTTGCCTTCCACGCCAAGGAAAGTCCCATCCCGACACGGGACGGAGTCTTCAATCTTGTATCTTCATAGTCTAGGAGTCCGGCCAACGGTGATAGTTCGGCTATCCGGACACCCCCTAATCCAGGACTCCCTCACCCTTCCCTTCAATTTTTAGTGAGGTTCTACCCGAAAAACCCCCCCTCCAAAGCGAAATTAGTTAAGCCCAAGCCCATAACTCAAAAATTACTTCTTTACATCTTTTATGGCTTATTTTGACAATACCCCGAAAAGGCGGAATCGAACTGACCCTTAACTTGCAATTCAATTGTGCGTGCAATGATGAATCACTCCTGCCTGCTATCTATACATTTAGGCATCATCATACATGGCATAACCTAATACATGTGCATTCCATTGTTGAATCTGGAATGTTCAATGTTTATGTTATTTCATACGTTGCACATGATGTTTAAATGCCCCTTAAATCTGGTCAGTCAAGTGATGGTCTTTAAGCCTCCTTCTTTGCTTCTTTTCTTGATATGTAAGATTTGCTCACACATCTGTTCAATTGCTTGTTTGCATCATCCAGCCATACTAGGACTGTTTGCTTTGATTACCTGCTGTTCTTGACCTAACACTCTAACAGAGCTTGTCAACGATTTAAACACTAAGAGCTGCTGTAGTGGGGCCTTGTCTAACTCATAGGTGACATAAAGGTTTGGCTGTACACTACAGTAGGCTCTCCAAGAGTACCTGGAGATCCAGTTCGAAGGTATGCCTAGTTTTTACATAGTGCAGACATAGTAAATGCTCATTTCATTGTGTGCAAGTGCAAGAGATGTGGCATGCTTCATTATGTGTTGTTGTTTTGTTATAATCTCATCCTTTTGTGTTCACAGACTAAAAAGTGTGCATATTTATCTTCCAAGGAGACGAGTAACTAGTTTGTGTCACCTTGCAAAGGGGGTGCAGTGAAGATAAGATTGAAGATTTCCAAGTACAAGATGTTAGGAAGGAGCCTTGCAAGAGAAGTAGGACTGCGCTGAGCCTCTTCAACCTGCTAAGGTAAGTCAATATATGCAACTCAACAGTTCAATTCCTTGTTTGTTTCAGGCATAGTTAATTTTCTCTTTTCAATTGCTTTATTTGTCCTCAGTTAATGAGATGCCCAAATAATCATGCCTGATGTTCGGTACTTGTATAACTATTAGTTGACATAATTAAAGGCCTTACCATTTAATTACTCTGCCGAAGTGTGCCTGAAGCTTTGAAGTCTAGTAACCAACTATTATTGCATGAGGCTCACAATCTAGTTTATACTACGCTAATGATTGCATAGTTTTGCCCGCTGTAGTATGTTTGTATGAAACCCTCTGCTGTTCATCCTGCTCCCTAAGACTTTAATTGAGGTACAGAATGGCCAACTGCTTGCTTACTTATACGCAACATGCTATCTAAATTTGTAACTTGTCTATGTTTTTGATTGGGCCCCAACATCATGCTCCTCTGGTGAGCTAAGAGGGATTTCTGTATGCAAGCTGCACAGACTATCTTTTTTATAATTTTTAAAATATCACCTGCTTATGCTTCATGACGTGTAACATTTTTTTTGAAAGTGACGTGTAACATTATTGTTAGTCCTGTTTTGCCATGTAGTACAAAATAGTGTCTTGCTTGCTTCACTGTTGTAACTATATTTTTGCCCTAGTCATGTGTACTTACAGAAACATTTCAGGATGAAGTGACATCAACAGAAAGACCTGCGAGCAGTGTGACATTGCCATTACCGAATGATTATGGATTGGAATTGGAATCTGCTGATGTTCTCGAGCATCAAGTAGAGGTAGCAAGACAACGTGTACATGATTGTCAATGTATAATCAACAAGTTGAGACTGGACATGCAGGTATTAGATGCAGGAGTCAAAAAAATGAAACAAGACACTGAGGTAACCATGAAGGAATTGGAGATTTTGCAGACTGAAATTTGTGCTATCTGAATCCGGCCAATCCTATTTTCTGAAGATATTATAGTTCAAATGGAGTTAAGTTGATGCGCGTCCATGATGTATGAGCTGTATTTGCCCAGTGTATGTAATTTGCTGTTTGTGTATGCTTTATTATCACCTGTGGCAAACCATAATGCCCAGTGGGTATAATCGGCTGTAATTTATTTATTGTATAGTGTAGGATTATTCTACCTTTCTATGCCTTGATCTCTTTGTTGTATAGTGTATGCTTTTTAGAGGTGATAATATTGAGTAGGCTAATTCTTTGAATATGCTATATCGTTCAAACGGGGGCCAACTTGCCCGACCATGGCCCTTCACGGGCCGTACGATCCATGGGCCATGTACGAGACATCGGATCCATGGGCCTTCAACGTCTCGTAGGATCCATGGGCCTTCTACGTCTTGTAGGATCCATGGGCCTTCTACATCTCGTAGGATCCATGGGCCTTCTACGTCTCGTAGGATCCATGGGCCTTCTACGTCTTGTAGATTCCATGGGCCATGTAAGGGCCAACTCATTCATGGGTCTTGTACGGGCCTTTAATGGGCCATAGACGGACCTTTAATGGAAATCGTACGTTTTATGGCCTGACCATAACGGGCAGTTAATAGGCCGTATTTGGTGATGCTATGAAAATGGCCCAACAGATTAACGGTCCACAAACGGGCCGACTGTAATGACGGGCTGAATTTGGCCCACAAGCAGAAAATGACAGTAACGGGCCGTAAGTAACCAAATGCTGCAAATGAGCCCAAGAATAAATGGGCCCTCAGAAGGCCAAAAGTTAACTTGGGCTAGAAACGGCCCAACGGAATAACGGGCCGTTAATGGGTATAAAGTGATACACTGTTCATTACGGGCCAGTTTCACCATGGGCCGTTAATGTGTGCATAGTGATACACTGTTCATTATGGGCCAGTTTCACCACGGGTCGTTAATGGGCCAAGAGTTACAAAGGCCTCATATGGGCCGAAAGACGTCATGGGCCAGAAGTGAAAATGGGCTAGAATCATATTGGATGGCCCAGATGACGCTACTGGGCCTAATTTAGATAGGGCGTAACGGGCCTTGGATTAGCGGGCTGCAAATGGGCTATATGTGAATAGGCCGTTAACAGGCTTTCCATGGGCCAGCCCGTCAGCTTTTGACCAAGTCAAACGGGCCGACCTTTTCACAGGAATGGGCCACTGTTGGGTCGTGCCACAGGTCGACGTATCATAGGTGCCTTCTGTCCAATGAGTGGATGACATCTGTCCCAACGATGAGCCGACACGTGTTTCCTCCAGCCAATAATGATTTTACACGTGGAAAATCCCCATTGGTCGGGGTTGTTAACGGATTCTTGGATCCAAAACGCGACCCAAAAGCTTAACGGCATTCTGTTACGGTGGATGCCACATGTCGGTCACCCTTGACGAAAGCACTTCTGTGACGCGCGATTTATCGTCGTGGAAGTGGACACTTCTGTGATGATAATTTCGGTAATGTCATGGAACACTTCTATGATAGCACAGGTATCACTATCTTGATTCTGTCATAAATTTGTCATGGATGTACATGCAGGACAGAAAACGTGACCTACTGTGACAAACACGTATCATCACGGAAGTGTATTTTTTTGTAGTGGAGGCTAGTGTCGGTGTAGTCGGCGATCGCCGCGGCATGATGAACAAGGGCAGGCCTCACCGCCACCAAGTCCTCGTGGGCCTCCTGTCGGAACGTGGCCAACTGGGCTAGATTTAGCCAAGGGTACCACGCCCTGACAAACTCCAATGCTCGCCTGGCGCCTGCCCGGGCCGAAGAAGCCTTCCTCGCCTCGAAACGGCCGACTGCCACGTCCAGCCAGTCGGCAGTCCGACTGGGGGTGCATGGAGCCTGGATGCTTGGCCAGAGGGCGGAGACCACCTGGGCCCCGACACGCTGCAGCCGGCGAAGCATTCGGTGAGCCAGCTGGAGATGGGCCTGGATGGCACGGAGCTGCTCGTCGAGCATCCGACGGGTGTTGGGCACAATCTCCACGCCAGCCTGCTACTACCTCTTGAGCACTGCCTTGGATTTCCTCGAAGAGGAGAGGGTGATGCAACAAAGTAGCGTAAGTATTTCCCTCAGTTTTGAGAACGAAGGTATCAATCCAGTAGGAGACCACGACAAGTCCCTCGTACCTACACAAAACGATAGCTCCTCGCATCCAATGCGATTAGGGGTTGTCAATCCCTTCACGGTCACTTACGAGAGTGAGATTTGATAGAGATGATAAATAATATTTTTTGGTATTTTTGGTATATAGATGCAAAGTGAAAAGTAAAAGGCAAAGTAAAAACAAAGCAAATAAGAAAGTAATGGAGATTGTTATGATGAGAATAGACCCGGGGGCCATAGGTTTCACTAGTGGCATCTCTCAAGAGCATAGATATTCTACGGTGGGTGAACAAATTACTGTTGAGCAATTGAAAGAATTGAGCATAATTATGAGTATATCTAGGTATGATCATGTATATAGGCATCACGCCCAAAACAAGTAGACCGAAACGATTCTGCATCTACTACTATTACTCCACTCATCGACCGCTATCCAACATGCATCTAGAGTATTAAGTTAAAAACAGAGTAACGCCTTAAGCAAGATGACATGATGTAGAGGGATAAATTCATGCAATATGATAAAAACCCCATCTTGTTATCCTCGATGGCAACAATACAGTATGTGCCTTGTTGCCCCTTCTGTCACTGGGAAAGGACACCGTAAGATTGAACCCAAAGCTAAGCACTTCTCCTATGGCAAGAAAGATCAATCTAGTAGGCCAAACCAAACTGATAATTCAAAGAGACTTGCAAAGATAACTCAATCATACATAAAACAATTCATAGAAGATTCAAATATTATTCATAGATAAGCTGGATCATAAACCCACAGTTCATCGATCTCAACAAACACGCCACAAAAAGAAGATTACATCGAATAGATCTCCACGAGAGAGGGGGAGAACATTGTATTTAGATCCAAAAAGAGAGAAGAAGCCATCTAGCTACTAGCTATGGACCCGAAGGTCTGATGTAAACTACTCACACTTCATTGGAGGGGCTATGGTGTTGATGTAGAAGCCCTACGTGGTGGATGCCCCCTTCGGCGGAGCTCCGGAACAGGCCCCAAGATGGGATCTCGTGGATACAGAAGGTTGCGGCGGTGGAATTAGGTTTTTGGCTCCCCCTGTGATTGTTTGGGGGTACGTAGCTATATATAGGAGGAAGAAGTACGTCGGTGGAGCAACAGGGGGGCCACGAGGCAGGGGGCGCGCCCTAGGGGTGGGGTGCCCCCCACCCTCGTGACTGCCTCCTTTACTTCTTGGAGTAGGGTCCAAGTCTCCTGGATCATGTTCTGTGAGAAAATCACGTTTCCGAACGTTTCATTCCATTTGGACTCTGTTTGATATTCCGTTTCTTCGAAACACTGAAATAGGCAAAAAACAACAATTCTGGGCTGGGCCTCCGATTAATAGGTTAGTCCCAAAAATAATATAAAAGTGGAAAATAAAGCCCAATATAGTCCAAACCAGTAGATAAAGTAGCATGGAGCAATAAAAAATTATAGATACGTTGGAGACGTATCAGGCATCCCCAAGCTTCATTCCTGCTCATCCTCGACTAGGTAAATGATAAAAAGAGAATTTTTGATGCGGAGGGATACTTTGGCATAATTTCAATGTAAATCTTCTTAATTGTGGTATGAATATTCAGATCCGAAAGATTCAAGACAAAAGTTCATATTGACATAAAAATAATAATACTTCAAGCATACAAATCAAAGCAATCATGTCTTCTCAAAATAGCATGGCAAAAGAAAGTTCATCCCTACAAAATCATATAGTTAGGCTATGCTTCATTTTCGACACACAAAGATGTTCCCAACTTCTATACCCCCGATGACAAGCCAAGCAATTGTTTCATACTTAAATAATCTCAAACTTTTTCAACCTTCACGCAATACATGAGCGTGAGCCATGGATATAGCACTATGGGTGGAATAGAATATGATGGTGGGGATTGTGTGGAGAAGACAAAAAAGGAGAAAGTCTCACATTGACGTGGATAATCAACGGGCTATGGAGATGCCCATCAATTGATGTCAACATGAGGAGTAGGGATTGCCATGCAACGGATGCACTAGAGCTATGAATGCTCAACAAAAGAAAACTAGTGGGTGTGCATCCAACTCGCTTGCTCATGAAGACCTAGGGCATTTGAGGAATCCCATCGTAGGAATATACAAGCCAAGTTCTATAATGAAAAATTCCCACTAGTATAAAAAGACAACTTATGAGACTCACTACATGAAGAACAAGGTGCTACTTTGAAGCACAATATATGAGACTCACTACATGAAGAACAAGGTGCTACTTTGAAGCACAAGTGTGGAAAAAGACATAGTAGCATTGCCCTTTTTTTCATTCCTTTTTTTCTTTTTCTTTTTTTTCGGCCTTTTTTTTCTTTTGGCCTTTCTTCTTTTTTTTCCTTTTTTTCTTTTCTTTTTGGGCAATGCTCTAATAATGATGATTATCACACTTCTATTGGTTACAACATAAGGATTACAACTCGAAACTTAGAACAAGATATGACTCTATATGAATGCCTCCAGCGGTGTACCGGGATGGTGCAATGAATTAAGATGACATGTATGAAAAATAATGCATGGTGGCTTTGCCACAAATATGATGTCAACTACATGATCACGCAATGGCAATATGACAAAAGTAATGTATGTCATGATGATGATGAACGGAACGGGGAAAGTTGCATGGCAATATATCTCGGAATGGCTATGGAAATGCCATAATAGGTAGGTATGGTGGCTGTTTTGAGGAAGATATAAGGAGGTTTATGTGTGATAGAGCGTATCGTATCACGGGGTTTGGATGCACCGGCGAAGTTTGCACCAACTCTCAAGGTGAGAAAGGGCAATGCACGATACCGAAGAGGCTAGCAAAGGCGGAAAGGTAAAAGTGCGTATAATCCATGGACTCAACATTAGTCAAAAGAACTCATATACTTATTGCAAAAAATTAGAAGTCATCAAAAATCAAGTACTAAGAGCATGCTCCTAGGGGGATAGATTGGTAGGAAAAGACCATCACTCGTCCCCGACCGCAACTCATAAGGATGCACAAGCCAGGAACACTTCATGTTTCAAATTTGTTACACAACTTTAACCATACGTGCATGCTATGGGACTTGCAAACTTCAACACAAGCATTTCTCAAATTTACAACTACTCAAGTAGCACTACTTTGATATTATCACCTCCATATCTCAAAACAATTATCAAGCATCAAACTTATCTTAGTATTCAACGCACTCAAAAGAAAGTTTCACATATCTTGAATACCAAGTATATTAATATTAAGCAAATTACCATGCTATTAACGAATCTCAAAATAATCTAAGTGAAGCATGAGAGATCAATAGTTTCTTTAAAACAAATCCACCACCGTGCTCTAAAAGATCTAAGTGAAGCACTAGAGCAAAAATTATCACGCTCAAAAGATATAAGTGAAGCACTATGAGAAAAACTATCAAGCTCAAAAAATATAAGTGAAGCACATAGAGTATTATAGCAAATTCCAGTTCATGTATGGCTCTCTCAAAAGGTGTGTATAGCAAGGATGATTGTGGTAAACTAACAAGCAAATACGCAAATAATACAAGACACTCCAAGCAAAACACATATCATGTGGTGAATAAAAATATAGCTCCAAGTAAATTACCGATGGAAGTAGACGAAAGAGGGGATGCCCCGGAAAGCTTTGACTTTTTGGTCTCCTTGGATTATCTTGGGGGTGCCATGGGCATCCCCAAGCTTAGGCTCTTGCCACTCCTTGTTCCATAATCCATCAAAAGAATTCACCCAAAACTTGAAAACTTCACAACATAAAACTCAATAGAAATCTCGTGAGCTCCGTTAGAGAAAGAAAACAAAATACTACTTTAAGATACTGTAATTAACTCATTCTTTATTTATATTGGTGATAAACCTACTGTATTCCAACTTCTATATGGATTATAAACTATTTTACTAGCCATAGATTCATCAAAATAAGCAAACAACACACGCAAAACCGAATCTGTCAAAAACAGGACAGTCTGTAGTAATCTGTAACTAACGCAAACTTCTGGAACTCTAAAACTCCTACCAAAATAGGAAGTCCTGGAAAATTTATTTATTGAACATGAGCAAAAAGAATCAACACAAAAGCACGTTCCTGTGATTTAAAAAAAATTATATTCGTGCGTGCAAAGTTTCTGTTTTTCAGCAGAATAAAATCACAATCATCGTAGGTTATCCTATTGGTTCTACTTGGCACAAACACTAATTAAAACATAAAACCACATCCAAAGAGAAGGTAGATGGATTATTTATTCCTAAACAGAAGCAAAAACAAAAAATAAAATAAAATTGGGTTGCCTCCCAACAAGCGCTATCGTTTAACGCCCCTAGCTAGGCATAAAAGCGAGGATAGATCTAGGTAGTGCCGTAGTAATAAGATAGATCAGTGAGAATCATTTCATATTCGCTATGTTTGGCAGAAAGTTTTCTTTGAGGCAAGCAAAAGTAATCAAAAGGGCTAAATTTAATAGGGCAAAAATCCCCAAGATCAATTTAGGAGGTATAGGTTCCTCTTTCGGCCCTTCAGAATGCACAACCAATTCATCATTATAAGCATTCTTTTGACAGAACCTTGTGAGTCTAAACTCAAGAGAGTATCCTAACTCATTATTTTGAATAGCCAAATCATCATTAAGTTCAGAGATTCTATCAATTAAAATGTTGGTTGGCACCTTTTTTCTAAGGTTTTCATTGAAAGCAACATAGTCAAGAGATTGAAAACGCATAATTTCTTCTTGATCAAAGAGGATAGATTCTATGGGAGGATGGCCGGCGTCCACCCTATAATGCGCAAAGATTTCTTTGGCCTCTTTTATTATAAATCTGAATTCATGAGCCAAAAAGATAGTAGCGGCACGCTTAACCGAGGAGTGTTCGATATTAGAAAATTCTAGGAAAATCCTTTGTATAGAAGGGTGCATATGCATAAATTGCCTTTCAAGTTCAACGATAAGCATGGCAATGGCGTCCGCAAGACTACTAGTTCTATGAAGAATAGAACTGCCCATAGAGGGCAAAGCACCAGCAGAAGTAAAGAAATCTTGAATAACTCCTTTTCCAATAATATTACCACTACCGATTCCTAATCTTTTTGTATGATAGGTAGGGGATTCTTCAGCAGGAGCTTCAGAATTTTCCATGATATTATTATCTCCCATGTCGGCAATAATTTCCCCAATTTCAGATATAACGACAAGCAAGAAAACTAACACATGAGCAAACAAATGGACGAGGAAAAATGCAACGTGAAAAAGAGGAGGAGATAGGGAAAGAGAGGGCAAATAAAACGGCAAGGGTGAAGTGGGGGGAGGAAAACGAGAGGCAAATGGTAAATAATGTAATGCGAGAGATAGGGATTGTAATGGGTACTTGGTATAGTTGACTTGCTCTTGCGTGAGCCTCCCCGGCAAGGGCACCAGAAATTCTTCTTGCTACCTATTGAGCACTGCGTTGGATTTCCCCGAAGAGGAGAGGATGATGCAGCAAAGTAGCGTAAGTATTTCCCTCAGTTTTCGAGAACCAAGGTATCAATCGAGTAGGAGACCACGCACAAGTCCCTCGTACCTACACAAAACGATAGCTCCTCGCAACCAACGCGATTAGGGGTTGTCAATCCCTTCACGGTCACTTACGAGAGTGAGATGTGATAGAGATGATAAATAATATTTTTTTGGTATTTTTGGTATATAGATGCAAAGTGAAAAGTAAAAGGCAAAGTAAAAACAAAGCAAATAATAAAGTAATGGAGATTGATATGATGAGAATAGACCCGGGGGCCATAGGTTTTACTAGTGGCTTCTCTCAAGAGCATAGATATTCTACGGTGGGAGAACAAATTACTGTTGAGCAATTGACAGAATTGAGCATAATTATGAGTATATCTAGGTATGATCATGTATATAGGCATCACGCCCAAAACAAGTAGACCGAAACGATTCTGCATCTACTACTATTACTCCACTCATCGACCACTATCCAACATGCATCTAGAGTATTAAGTTAAAAACAGAGTAACGCCTTAAGCAAGTGGACATGATGTAGAGGGATAAATTCATGCAATATGATAAAAACCCCATCTTGTTATCCTTGATGGCAACAATACAATACGTGCCTTGCTGCCCCTTCTGTCACTGGGAAAGGACACCGTAAGATTGAACCCAAAGCTAAGCACTTCTCCTATGGCAAGAAAGATCAATCTAGTAGGCCAAACCAAACTAATAATTCGAAGAGACTTGCAAAGATAACTCAGTCATACATAAAAGAATTCAGAGAAGATTCAAATATTATTCATAGATAAGCTGGATCATAAACCCACAATTCATCGGTCTCAACAAACACACCGTGAAAAGAAGATTACATCGAATAGATCTCCACAACAGAGGGGGAGAACATTGTATTGAGATCAAAAAAGAGAGAAGAAGCCATCTAGCTACTAGCTATGGACCCGAAGGTCTGAAATAAACTACTCACACTTCATCGGAGGGGCTATGGTGTTGATGTAGAAGCCCTCCATGGTGGATGCCCCCTCCGGCGGAGCTCCGGAATAGGCCCCAAGATGGGATCTCGTGGATACAGAAGGTTGTGGCAGTGGCATTAGGTTTTTGGCTCCCCCTCTGATCGTTTGGGGGTACGTAGGTATATATAGGAGGAAGGAGTACGTCGGTGGAGCAACAGGGGGGCCACGAGGCAGGGGGCACGCCCCCACCCTCATGACCGCCTTTGTTACTTCTTGGAGTAGGGTCCAAGTCTCCTGGATCACGTTCGGTGATAAAATCACGTTTCCGAAGGTTTCATTCCGTTTGGACTCCGTTTGATATTCCGTTTCTTCGAAACACTGAAATAGGCAAAAAAACAGCAATTCTGGGCTGGGCCTCCGGTTAATAGGTTAGTCCCAAAAATAATATAAAAGTGGAAAATAAAGCCCAATATAGTCCAAAACAGTAGATAAAGTAGCATGGAGCAATCAAAAATTATAGATACGTTGGAGACGTATCACCTGCCTCCGCTCTTCGTGGCTGGCTTCGATGGCTTATCGGGCGACGACGGCATAGCCAGGGAAGTACTCTGCGCAAGATGAAAAAAGAAAGAAATAAGAAGTTAGAAGTCGGATTGTACAACAGGAGGCATACAAAGGAAAGAGGAGAACAACCCACCGTCGACCATGTCCTTGATCCGGCCGTAGCCGTCATTCAACGCCCTCTCTGCGTCGGCCCAGTTTGAGCACCGAGTCTCAAACTCGGCTTGGAGAGCGCCCTCGCTATCCTTCGCCTTCTAAAGGGCCGCCTTGTGAAGCTCCTCCTGATCGTCTAGTTTCTTGGCCAGGCAGTCGCGCTCCTGGGCCAGCTTGCTGCACTCCTCCTCCTTGGCACGCAGCGCGGTTTGGCCTCGCGCAATTGTTGATGCAGGCCGCCATTGGCCTCTGCAAAGAAAACAAACAAGAAATGATCAATAAGCAAGAAAGAAAATGAGAAGTCGCAAGAAGAGATCTGGCCCGACTGTTCAGCAGTCGGCCCAAATCTCGGGGACTACACCCAGCGGGTGCACTGACGCGCCCCCGCAAGAGAAAGAAGGCAGAGTGCTTACTCTGGCTCTCGGAAAAGTCAGCCGTCTTCTGAGCCAGCTCCCATACCTAGGAGTTGAAGGCGGCCGCATGAAGATTATGCTAATCCTGCAACAAAGGCAAACAGGAAAGAAAACAAGTCAGCACCCGAACCTCCTTGGAAGTTCCAGGCCGCCTGCTCAGCAGCCGGCCGGAACACGGGGACTACACCCAGTGGGTGCATTGGCACGCCCCCACGGAAGAATACAAGAATCAAAGGCAAAGAAGCATACCCAGATGGCTGCCCGCGACGCCAGGAACTCCTGGTTGTAGGTATGGAGGGCGGCGGCCTGAGCCTAGAGCCGAGCCCGGACATCCTGCGCTGCCGCATTCAGCACGGCCGTCCCGCCTCCAAGCATCCACTCCGGTGAGATGATGCTGGAGGCCTCCACCTCCAAGGCTGACAAGCTTGCGCCCCCAGCCTCCTGCGTCCGTGGCACCGAAGCCGCCTTCGCTGCGCACCAGCGCGCCAGAGACCGGACTGCAGGGTCTCCTCCCGCCGCCAGTTCGCTGCCAGCCGGCGGCACTGGCGGGGCGTCTGGTTGGCCGACATGATCTTCGACGGCTGACATCAGCGGCGGCATCTCCACCTCCAGGGCGATGCCGTCGCCTTCCTCCCTTTCCATGACCGGCTGGTCACCGCCGGCTCCTTCAGGCGGCACCTAGACCTCTGGCGCGGGTGGCACAGCGCGGAGGGGGATGACGAGCTGCAGGGGTTGGCCGCGTGCGGCCTCTTTCGCCTGCGCCTTGGCCGTGGCGTCCGCCTGGGCCTTGGCCGCGGTGTCGGCTTGCGCCTTGGCGGCCTTGGCTGCCTCCTCCTGTGCCGCCTTGGCCGCCATCGCCTGCTGCCGCTCCGCCTCCTCCCTCTCCTCGCGCGCCTCCCGCTTGTTCCTCTCCATCGCCGCCTGAAGCTCGGCGAGCGGGTCTACGTGGCAGGTGTTGGCAGAGCCCTCGGCCACCCCAACCACGGAGGCGGCGCCAGACCGCTCAAGAGAGAGCAGGGCCCTAAATCAAGCAAAACAAAAAAGAAATTTAGATTGAAGTTACGAGTGAAAAAGAAGAAGAGAGCGTAAGGGAAATCAAACACTTACGCTGACACCATCATGGGCTCCTTCACCGCCTTCTTGAAACGGTTCGCCTTTGCGGCAGCCTCCTCCTGCTTGGTCGCCGCTGAGCCCGTGGGTTTCTTCGGCCGGCTGCCGTACTTCGACGGCGCAGGCCGGCATTTCTGCGTGCCGCCTGGGGCAGCCGGCGTGGCGGACGAGCTCGCACCCGCCCGATCGGTGGACGGCTGACGGCGCGGTGCGACCTCCTCCTCATCATCCAGCCAGTCCTCGATGCCGCTTCCACCTCCAGAACCGCCTGACCCGCCACCACCGCCCATGGTGTCGTCGTCCATGAGTGCGGCCGCCCCGAAGTCGGGGTCGTCCGCATAGCTCTCCGCCCGGTCGGCGAGATACTTGTGGGTCTGCCCTGCGGTGCCGGCTACCAACTGGATGATGGAGTTCTGCGTCGTGGCCGACTGGTCAGACGGCATATGAGAACCCGGCAACTAAAAAGTAAAGAGAAGGAATGAAGACTTACAACAGGCGGTGGATGTGCCCGCGAGTATGGTTCCTTGCCGAACTGCCACTCCTCCGCCGGGAGCTTGCAGTTCGAAATGTGGTTCACCAAGTGAGCCACCTCCGCGTGTGGCATCTCCTTGGTGCTCATCCGGTTGGGGTCCCGATTCCCGCTCATTTGGTAGATCATGTGCGGCCGACCTTGAAGGGGGAGCACCCAGGACGCCACGAAGGCGGTCAACAGGTCCGCCCCTGTGAGGCCTTCCACCCTCGTCATCACCTTGAGCCGTTCGACGGCCGCGTCGGAGATAGCTGACAGCGTCTTGGGCCGGTACGACCAGTTGGCGCGCGATCCAGTGTAGGACCTTGAAGTATGTCTAGAGGGGGGGTGATTAGACTACTTGACCAATTAAAAACTTAACCTTTTCCCAATTTTAGAGTTTGGCAGATTTTAGCTATCTTGGGACAAGTCAAGCAATCATCACACAATTCAAGCAAGCATGCAAAGCGTATATAGGCAGCGGAAATTAAACCATGCAACTTGCAAGAAAGTAAAGGGAAGGGTTTTGAGGATTCAAACGCAATTGGAGACACAGATGTTTTTGGCGTGGTTCCGATAGGTGGTGGTATCGTACATCCACGTTGATGGAGACTTCAACCCATGAAGGGTCACGGTTGCACGAGTCCACGGAGGGCTCCACCCACGAAGGGTCCACGAAGAAGCAACCTTGTCTATCCCACCATGGCCGTCTCCCACGAAGGACTTGCCTCACTAGCGATAGATCTTCACGAAGTAGGCGATCTCCTTGCCCTTACAAACTCTTTGGTTCAACTCCACAATCTTGTCGGAGGCTCCCAAGTGACACCTAGCCAATCTAGGAGACACCACTCTCCAAGAAGTAACAAATGGTGCGTTGATGATGAACTCCTTGCTCTTGTGCTTCAAATGATAGTCTCCCCAACACTCAACTCTCTCTCATAGGATTTGGATCTGGTGGAAAGAAGATTTGAGTGGAAAGCAACTTGGGGAGGCTAGAGATCAAGATTCATATGGTAGGAATGGAATATCTTGGCCTCAACACATGAGTAGGTGGTTCTCTCTCAGAAATGGTAAGTTGGAAGTGTAGGTTTGTTCTGATGGCTCTCTCCACGAATGAAGAGGAGGTGGAGGGGTATATATAGCCTCCACACAAAATCTAACCGTTACACACAATTTACCAAACTCGGTGGGACCGATTCAACAGACTAGGTCGGACCAATTTAGTAAACCTAGTGACCTTAGGATTTTCGGTGGGACCGACATGCAACTCGGTAAGACCGATTTGGTTAGGGTTAGGGCATAACGTAATCTCGGTAAGACCGACCACACAAACTCAGTGAGACCAATTTTGGTAATGGGCTTTCCAGAGAGTTGGTCAGGTAAACTCGGTAGGACTGATTTGCTCTTTTTGGTGAGACCGAAATGTTACAAAAGGGAAACAGAGAGTTTACATTGCAATCTCGATGGGACCGATCGCTCACTTCGGTTAAACCGAAACGTTACGAAGGGAAATAGAGAGATTACAATCCCATCTCAGTGAGACCGAGATCCCTATCGGTAGGACCGATTTTCCTAGGGTTTGTGGCAGTGGCTATGACATTAGAACTCGGTGGCGCCGGATAGAAGGAATCGGTGTGACCGATTTTGGCTTTAGGTTTAGGTCATTTGTGGATGTGAGAAAGTAGTTGAGGGTTTTTGGAGCATATCACCAAGCACATGAAGCAAGAGGCTCATCAAGCAACACCTCATCCCTCCTTGATAGTATTGGCTTTTCCTATAGACTCCATGTGATCTTGGATCACTAAAATGTAAAATGAAGAGTCTTGAGCTTTTGAGCTTGAGCCAATCCTTTGTCATTAGTATTTTGAGGGATCCACTTTCATCATCCACGCCATGCCATTCATTGAGCTTTCCTGAAATAATAGTCTTGGAATAGCATTAGCTCAATGAGCTATATGTTGTTATGAATTACCAAAACCACCTAGGGATAATTGCACTTTCAATCTCCCCATTTGTGGTAATTGATGACAACATATAGATCAAAGCTTCGACAAATGATAATAAGATTGAAAAACATCGTCGCTTTGAGAAGTATGTGATAAGCAAGAGGTCCCCCTAAATTTGTGCATAGTTTAAGATTTGCTTTGGACTGCAAATGCCCAAGGAATTAGGCTCATGGGTTACTCTTCCATGTCACATACATCTTGGTGGAGCGCTCAAAATGATAAAGATTGAATATATGCACTCATCACCAAGCAAAGTGAATGATCATATAAGTATAGGATATGATAATATCATCAAACATGCATAAGTGTAGCTTATGATCAAACACATGATCATCAACATCTCACAAAAAACAGGATAGTATCTCAAGCAATCAAAAGCAAACAAAGTTTAACCACCAAAGCAAGAGAGAACAAAAGCAACACACTCTCTCTCTCGAAGCCTATGATCTATACATTTTTCTCCCCCTTTGGCAACAAGTTACCAAAAAGTTCATAGAAAATGCATGGTGCTAGATCGACTCTCAGGCTTGATCTTCAAGTGGTGGTGTAGAGATGGCTCCTTGGACGAAGGCTTCAGTTGAAGTTGATGGAGCTGGAGGAGTTGGTGCTGGAGCTGGTTGCACTGGAGCTGTAGGAGGTGTAGCTGGTGCAGATGATGTGGCTCTGGTGTTTGTCACAGGCACTGCAGCTGACCTCTGAGCTCTAGGCACTCTGGCAAATACATTAGTGGTAGTCTTGCCCTTACTCTCCTGCATGTCATCCTGTAGCTTCTCCACAACTGACTGAATCTTAGTTAGTTTGACATCTAGATCATAGAAATTTTGTTCCATGATTCTTTCCAAGCTCTCCTGATTCTGATTTAGGGTGGCCAATCCCTTCTCAATCCTTAGAGTTGATGCTATCAAGTAACCAAGCTGCTCCTGCTTGTTCTTCAAAAAGTACTCAGATGCCTCCTCTTGAGTTGGCATCTTGGCAGCCTTCTCTTTCCTTGCCTTCTCCTTCTTCTCTTGAGCTTGTACTGATGATGGTTCATTCTCATTCATGACAACCTGATTATCCTCAAAGTCTGGATAGAGAGGAAAATGTTCCTTATCCAATAGATATTTTCCTGTGCCCATCTTTGAGTTAATCAACTCCTAAATCTGAGGGGCATATCCACAACTTCTCTTTTGGTCTGCTGCAGTCCTCTTAATGGTCTCTACCATAAGGCTCATGACCTTGAATTTCTGTGGCACGTCAAACAAATGCAACATGTTGATTGCATGCCCTCTAATCATGTTGTGGTCACCAGACTTAGGCAACAGAGTGTGCCTTAGGATCCAGTTGATTGTTGGTAGCCTTGACAGAAGAAAGTGGACTGACCCAAACTTATGTGTCTCCATAGCTTTGTCTGGGATCTCCTTGTACATGTGTGCCATGGAATTGTGGTCCATCTTCTTCTTGGCATAGGCATCCAAGTCATCTTCACTTTCCTTTGGGGCATTGATCAGTTTTGCCCATTCCTAAATGGTTGACTGGTACCTTGTACCTTCAGACATCCAAACTATCCTTCCATCTGGATAGAAGTGTGCTGTGGAGTAGAATTGCATAATGAGTTCATCATTCCAGTTGGTGAGCTTTTGCCCAACAAAATCTGCAACTCCACAAGCAACAAAACTGTCTTGCACTCCAGGATAGTGTTCTTCATTTTCTTTCATGTAGGTCCAGTTGACCCACCTCATATCACACACTATGGGCTTCTTATCCAACAAGATTGTCTCATAGAAGTGCTGCTGTTCCTTTGTAAGGAACCTGTAATCAACAGCAGTCCTTCTCCTTGTGGCATATGGATCTGTCATCCTCCATAGCCTCAACCCTGAGTCTCTTCTGATGTTCATGTCCTCAGCCACATGATGGGCATCATTATGGTCTGGTATCTTGGGCTTGAGCTTCCTCAGGACTTGTCCTTCTTCATCTTCCTCATCAACAACTTCAGGCATTGGGGCCTTGTTCTTCTCAGCAGCTGGAATACTCCTGGTATTCCTTTTTGGTGCAAGCTTGGGCTTGGGGGCAGCTTTGGGTGCTTCCTTGGGCTTTGATGTTGCAGCCCCTAATCTAATAGCATCACCCATCAGCTTTTGTGCCTTGGGTGCTGGTGCAGCAACCTCTTCTTCCTCTTCAGAGTCTCTCCTCATTGAGGGATTTCCAAGAGCCTGGGCAGTAGTGGTTCTGGCTCTCTTCTTCTTCTTATCCTGAGCAGCAGCTTCATCTTCTGATTCTATGGTAAACTTCATAGTTTCTCTAGTGGGAACTTTCTTGGGTTTGGAAGTTGTGACTCTCTTTGCCGGTGCCTCTTTGGGTTCAGTCTTTTCAGGCACTTGAGTAGATCCTCTGACCTTCAGCATAGGTGTCCTCTTGGCAGTAACCTTCCTATTGAGTCCAAGTTTAGTGTTCTGTGCTGAGGCATATTCCTTTTTGAGCACTACCTTCTTGGAGGTAGCCTCATCCTCTTCTGCTCTATAATCCTCATCCTCAGAATCTGAGGTTCTCTTCTTCCTTGTCCTGGTGGTAGCTTTAGGCAGATTGCTTGGGGTGCTCCTGCTGCCTTCATCTGAAGTGCTAGAGGGACTAGTGCCCTCACTCATGTGATTGTGCTCTTCTGACCTATTCTGACTATCACTTTGGTCTGACATGCTGCAAATCACTGATTGCTGACCCTGTGAAGAGTTATAGATGAGATAGAGTGGATGAGCATCACAAAATGCAGAGATTTTTGCAAAAGAATGATTAAAAAATTCAGTTTTAGTTTTCCACAGAAAGCATTTCGGATCAACCGATTTTCAAACTCAGTGATACCGAAGCAGTTTTGGAACCTAAACTGATGAACTCGGTTGGACCGAGTCATAGTTCGGTGGCACGGAGACTGCTAGGGTTTCACAAAGTCCTAAAATCGGTCTCACCGATTAGCAATTCTCGGTCAGACTGAGAGTTACTAGTTTAATGGCGTTAGCCAAATTAGTGGGACCGAGTTTTTCAACTCGGTGGGTCCGAGATGATTTCGGCGGAAACCTAACCCTAAATTTTTGAATCCCATATAATCTAAGGATTGCATTGACTGGATAGGAGTGTTTCAATCGTGGCAAGAATCATTAAGAACACAATGTGCTAGGAATCGGACAAGGATAGCACTGTGATCGAGTCCATACCCTAGCTTGGCGATGAGCTCGCTACGGCGGCAACGGCGGGGGTGAAATCCGTTGACTACGGTGGAGACTAGCGATAGGAGGCGGCTGGCGACGAGGAGACGATCCGGAGACCCTGATGGCAAAGAGAGCTATTGCGCGGGCGAAGAGGTTCGGAGAAATTTCCAAATTTTTGCCCGTGAGTATATATAGCCCGACCCTGTCGGTGTGACCGAGTGGAACAACTCGGTGGCAACGAGATGCATAACTATGTACAGTTACAGCAACTCGGTGTGACCGAAAAGTTCAAATCGGTTGCATCGAGATTGAAAACCTAGATCGACTTAGTGATCTCGGTAGGACCGAAATGGAGGAATCGGTCAGACCGAGAATCACAAAGAAGTTTTGGAAGTTTAAGTCTATGACAAATCGGGGACTCCGAGTGCTCCTCACACAGAGTGGTTGGAATCTGACATGATCAAATTTTGTGATGTAGCATGAATAGAGTTTGAGACGAGAAAAGCATAGATAGCTAGAGAAGGTTCTTAGGCATTCTTGTCCATCCACTTGGAAAAAAGAAAAGGAAGCTAATCACTCAAAACAACAAGTGGATGTTCTTGAATGAGTAAAATATGCACCAACACGCTCACACAATAAGATGGCAAATGAAATATGTGGCAAAACATGCACATCCAATTCTAGCATCTATCAAACAATTGGCGATGACTAGGTCATCTATATATGAGTATATTGACTTAGGAGTCAAATGAAAACATTTGATCATAGGTCATACTCATCATTTAAGCTCAAGCGGGGTTACCACTTTTACATAATGCATTGATGTGTTCACACCATTAGAGTTGCTTTGACTCAATTCTTAGAGTTAAGCTCCCCCTAGATGTGAGATCCCCTTTTAGAGGGATGAACTAACCTTGGGTTTTGTCGATGATGACTTCATGTAGGTGTTGAAGATGTGGATGCTCAATGTTGATGTAGATCATTTGGAGCAATCCTTTGGAGTGAGTTGCACTTTCAACTTACCTACATGGGTTAGTCCCACAAGGAACAAACAAGAATATCCATAGACATAGAGTGAAGCATACACAAGATGATGTCCATGAAATCATTAGGTTACCTTGTCCCTTGCCTTACCAACATGACGGTTTGTGACTCCTTGAACTAGTGCACGATGTGAAAGTTGATTGCACTTGTCGTTGCCAAAAAGATATAAGTGAAGAATGTTGGCGGAGTCACCCTCAAGAACTCTCTAGTTCTTCTTCTTTGGGATCCACATCATCTTGATGGGAATCCTTGGAGTTGTATTTGTACTTGATGAAGTAGAACTTGACGTAGTCTTGGGAACCCACTTGACCGAGGCCTTAGGTGCTTCTTTAAATGCATCAATCTCTTCTTGAAGCTTGTCCTTGCCTTTGTTCTTGTGGTCTTATGGTGGAAGATCATCTTGTGCTTGTGTTCCTTTGAAGGAAGTAGGATCATACTTCTATTGTTGAGGAACAAACTTCGTCTTGGGGTATTGATCTTCTTCCCACTCAACTCCATTGGCATTGAACTTTCGTTCAAACCAACACCTTGATTCTTCCGGTGCCTTCGTTGCTTGCGTACAATTTCCTCGAATTGCTTACTCTCGGCAAGGCTCTTGTAAACACCTTTCTCTATAATTCCCTTCAATAAGCTATTTTCTTGCTCAAGTGTAACTTGGCTAAGAGAATCATTAGTGGAATCAAGACACTACAACAGGAACCCCCCTTTAGCAACGTATCGATGTGTTGCCTTTTGTCCATATGAGCGTTGCTAGGGGCTACACCAATGGATTATTATGCGTTGCCTTTGGTGGCATTGGAAGGGTCTACAAAAACGTATATAGATCCGTTGGTAATCTAAGGAATAATATGTTGCAAATCAACAACAGATACACCCAACGCTTCTATGTGTTGCAATTCGCACAAATAGAATAACCTCCAAATGTGATTATTTATAATAGTAGGTTCTTCAAATAATAGTACATGACTCATTTTTTTGAACTTGCAGTACAAGGTACAACTTTAGTAAGATTCGATAGAGTAGAAATCAAACTAATATATTGATTCAATGTCACAATCTGTTGCATTGCAATGCAAGTATCATCAATTAGGAGTATATCAGTTTCTTGGAAAATATAACATTTTACAAGATACAAATTTCAGAAATTCTATGAAGTGTCTTCGTTCTCATCCAAGTGCCAAACATCAGCCTAAATTATCCAAGGATCCAAGTAATCATCAAGTATTGAACTCCTCAACCTACAAAGAAAAAACCATAATACTATTTAGGCATAAATTTGAAATTTGAAGTTTTCAAATATACATGATATGCATTGTACCAAAATGGATCCACATAAAAATTACCAAGTGTCAAGAAAATAAGGTTGGGAGAAAAGACATAAGCTTATGTATGTCTTACAGATAACTTAGAAGAGTACATATTAAAACACCAAGTATCTTTGTTCAATCAAATGTGAATGTTCACTGTTAACAACCATCATCATGTATTTACTACTATCAATTATCCAAAGATTATATTATATTAATAATGAGATGAATTCAACTACCAACTAAATGGTAAGTAGGTAACAGTAATGTCGACTATAAAGAATTGGATATTTCCATCTTCCAAAGGATTCTACATTAATTTGTTTTACTTGCTAGCTACTCCCTCCGTCCCCAAATAAGTGACTCGACATTGTACTAAAGCTAGTACAAAGTTGAGTCACTTATTTTGGGACGAAGGGAGTATGATATATTAGGAGAAAAGATATCAACACCAGTAGCCAAAAAACCATCACATAAAACTTTGTAGTTACCTGAGAACTACAATGTCACATGTTAGAATTTTTCAATCCCTGATTAACATTTTCAGTACCTATACAAGCAACAAGAAAAAAAGAAATGCATCATCATATTTGGGATGGTTGGCGTTGTCAACTCATGCAAAAAAAGACCAAGACATGCATAATGAACTATGAAACAGAACAGGGGAGTTGTGGGACAACTTTCTCATCCAGTTCGCTTGCCATCATGCTTGGCCTAAGCCGCTCACTCGGCCTTGTAGGATAGCATGATCTAATTATTACAGACAAGATCGCGCCCAAATTAGTATAGAAGACTGGACATGATTGAATAATCCATTCGAAGCTGGGAAAGATAAATCATAGGTACCATACCCGACTGAGCCACTATAGAAATTTAAAGTCTGGTTTCTCTCTAACCACAGCACCGCCCATTCTATGATGAGGACATGAGCCACAAATGGAGATTTAGAAGAGATGATTCATGACCCTCGTGTAGTATGCCGTAGATGGCGGTGTAAATTGGTTTGGGCTTCTCTAGGAAAATGTAGGGGAATTTTGTTTATAGAGAAGGTGTGATCCAATATGTTTATAGAAAAAAATAAATTGACGTGCCACTATTTAGTTCTTCAAGACCAGCCTAGTACAAAAGTTGAATACATATTTATGAAAATGAATCAGAGGTGACCTATGTAATGGGTGAACAGCCTGAATAAAAGAAGACCAGGGCTGAATAGTTTTTCATTAGTACTTGCACAGTTTCAAGAAACACTACCCATAAGCCATCAATGTCAATGTGGCATATCATATATCAAGATAATTTGATCTTTGTGACCTTTTAGCTTCCTAATCATGTATCGTTTGCCATGTCATTGAATAACTGATCATCAATACATATAGGACTGTACAAAATGTTGGAATGGGGAAAACATGGGAATGTACAAAATACCTAATCAGGGAAGCAAATGGGTTGCCTCACATTCTCCGATGATGCGGTAAGCTGTACATATCCATCTGCCCAGATGCTGCACGCCATAAAGCAACTTAATACCCTACAAATTAGGCAAGGAAAGCTAAGATACAAAATCTTATTTATTTGTGCATCTATTGTCAACTATTTGAAACAAGACCTATAGGACAATTTCATACCAAAATCATGGCTACTGCAAGTATTTAGAGACTAATAAACTGTTAGCTGACATCTAGTAAAAATTACATGATGATATACAGGTGGAAAATATAATTAGATATAGTCAGACACAAATCTTATTGGTGGCCAGCAAAGTTGTCCTACTAACCTCCCTATCATGGAGTAGTACAACTCCAGCACATAAGTGATTTGCAGGGAGCCAATGTTGAGGCAGACTGGACCTCCTCCATATCCTCCAGAACAGACCTGGTGATGTCAAAAGAGTTCATCATAGGTTCAATGCATGTTTTATCTTGAAAATACAAGGGGAAAAGCATCAACAACTGAATCATATTTACATTATGCGCCTATAAAGCAATTTGTTTCAGATCCAACCTACAATCCAGATTAATGTCATCACAAGGTAGCGGGGGAGGTGCAGCACCATCAGGCCCGAGCGTGCAACAGTGCGTGGGTAGACTCGAGGTAGTGGGTGTACAAACCATAGGTGAGAGAAGCGCGCCGGCCATTCGTGGCACTAGGGTTAAGAATAAATTGTGTGTATATATGAAAGGAAGGTATGGTACTATGGCTACAATCCATACTTCGATACCTTGCAATGGTGTGCACCACGATTCATCGGTGTGCGCTCCAAATCAATCAACAGGGTACACTTCATTATCATTGTTGTTGGTTTGAACTGAAGGTGTGTTACAACCAAACCTATGATATGCAGATCAATATTTCTTCACAATGTGCTCTTATAGAATATAAAGCTAAAGGGCAAGCTATTATAGCTATCTTGTAATATAAAGATTGAGAGGAATTGTGCACGTGATGTGTGTTGTTACTAGCGCTCGATATTGTAGGCTCCATCTCCTCATTCCTCTCACCGTCGCCAGCAACCTCCGGTGGGCAAATCCTGCGCAGAGCCGACGACAGATGGATCTGTTTCTCCTGGAGTCAAGTTTCGCGCTCCTGGGTTGTGGGACTTGGTGGCGGCTGGTGGTCTGTCCGGTGGGGTTCACATCAGCTACGGTGTCAGGGTGTCTCCTCCGGGGGGCCGATGGTGGTGCCTGCTTGCAGCGGAGAGGTGGAGGCCGGTGGTGCAGGAGCTGCTAATCTCGTGTGACCTTGGACCCAGATCTGGTCGGGAAAGTCTGGCAGTGGCGGTTGCTCGGCGCCGGTATCGCGGCCTGAGCCGCCATCATGGAGGCTGGGGGCTCGCGGTGGCGCTGGCTGGTGGTGGCACCGGTAGCCGGTCGTCAAATAATATTTGAAGTGGTGGCGACAGCGTCGCGGTGATGGAGGTTGGGTGAGACCGTGAGAGAGGGAGAGGAATCAGCGAGAGGGGGAGATGGTGGGTAGAAAAGTAACATTTTTTCTACTGTTTGGTGCCTGATTTTTAGACGCATGGGTGGCTAGGGGAACGGGGAGGTTAGCTGTAGGTGCGGGAGGTGGGAGGTTGAACAAACAACGAATGTTTGGGTATTGTTGGTGCATATGTGTTGCTATATGGGGTTTTTTGTTATAGTGAGAGAACTACTAGAAGCAACAATATTGGATTTGACATTATTATTGTTACTACTAGAGGAAGGATCTTTCTTGTACTTGTTACTAGACTTGACTTGAGGCATGTAAGTAGATAAGAGTAAACGCTTGGCAATGTAAGAAGAACTTTTCTTACGGAGATCATCATTGATTGCTTTTAAGAACTCATGCTCTTGTTCAAGCTTGAGCTTTTCAAAGCGTAACTTCTCATGAGCCCTTAAAAGTTCTTGATGATCTTCGAAGATAGTTTCATGAGCTAACTTAAGAGTGTTTAGTTCTTTAGTTGGAAGCTCAATCTTCTCCTTATCATTGTCATTCGTTTTATCTTGATTAGCATGATTAATTGACGCTTCATCATAGTATTCATCACTAGAGTTGTCAACAAGTAAATCATCATCCACAAGTAAGTCATCTTCATCACTATTGAAATTAACATACTCAGGATGTGTTACCTTTGGACCTTTGTCCATGAAGCATCTTCCAATTCCTTCATTTGGTGAATCAAATATGGCATAGGAGTTGGTTGACACAAGTGCTAGACCGGCAACACCTTCATCTTGAGTATATTCGGAGTCGGAGTGATAGCTTCTCTCGGAGTGATTGTCGGAGTCGGAGCCAGATACCCATTCACCTACATGAGCTTGATGTCTTCGTTTTGTGTAGCTCCTTGATGACTTGTCCTTCCTTTCCGAATACTTGCTTCTCCGTGAGGGTCTTCGTTCATAACGATCATCTCTACTCCTCCTCTCTCTCGGTGGTGATTCTTCCCTTTTGCTTATTCTTTTTGGAGAATCTTCTCTTCTTTTGTAGGGTGCCATACGCTCATTGGAATAGTGTCCGGGTCTCCCACAATTGTAGCAATTTCGCTCTCGACTAGAAGATCTTTTGTCATCTTTCTTTGCTTCTACTCTTGTAGAATTTGTTGAAGTTCTTCACCATTAAGCTCAATTCTTCATTTAAGGTCTATTTCTCACTTGATGATGTGGGGGCTTCACTTGAGGCTTCGTAAGCACCACTTGACTTGTTGTGAAGTTCCTCCTTATCCTTGAGTGACATCTCATGAGCAACAATTCTTCCAATGACTTCGTTGGCTTGAGATCTTTGTAGTTTGGCATCATTTGGATCAATGTGCACACGGTATCATACTTTCCATCCAGTGCTCCTAGGATCTTCTTGATGATGAATTTGTCAGTCATCTCTTCACTCCCTAAGCCGGCAAACTCATTTGTGATAAGTGCAAGCCTAGAGTACATTTCAGCGACACCTTCACCATCCTTCATTTTGAACTTGTCAAGCTGACTTTGGAGCACATCCAACTTGGATTCCTTGACGGAGTCGGTACCTTCATGCATATCAATCAAAGTATCCCAAATTTCCTTTGCATTCTCAAGACGGCTGATTTTGTTGCATTCTTCGGGGCACAATCCGTTGAAGATGATATCACAAGCTTGAATGTTGTATTGCAGCATCTTCAATTCTTCCGCATTAGCTTCACGGTTCGACTCTCTCCCATCAAAGAATTCACCTTGCAAGCCAATACAAATAATTGCCCAAACGGCGGGGTTATGTCCGAGAATATGCATTTTCATCTTATGCTTCCAACTAGCAAAATTAGTACCATCAAAGTAAGGACCTCTACGGTGATAATTTCCCTCACTAGACGCCATACTCTCCTAGGTTGTGAAACCAAGGCTATGACCACCAAAAGCTATGGAAATCAAAGCAAATGGAGACCAAAGATCTGATACCACTTGTAGGACCTTGAAGTATGTCTAGAGGGGGGGGGGTGATTAGACTACTTGACCAATTAAAAACTTAACCTTTTCCCAATTTTAGAGTTTGGCAGATTTTAGCTATCTTGGGACAAGTCAAGCAATCATCACACAATTCAAGCAAGCATGCAAAGAGTATATAGGCAGTGGAAATTAAAGCATGCAACTTTCAAGGAAGTAAAGGGAAGGGTTTCGAGGATTCAAACGCAATTGGAGACACGGATGTTTTTGGCGTGGTTCCGATAGGTGGTGCTATCGTACATCCATGTTGATGGAGACTTCAACCTACGAAGGGTCACGGTTGCGCGAGTCCACGGAGGGCTCCACCCACAAAGGGTCCACAAAGAAGCAACCTTGTCTATCCCACCATGGCTGTCGCCCACGAAGGACTTGCCTCACTAGCGGTAGATCTTCACGAAGTAGGCGATCTCCTTGCCCTTACAAACTCCTTGGTTCAACTCCACAATCTTGTCGGAGGCTCCCAAATGACACCTAGCCAATCTAGGAGACACCACTCTCCAAGAAGCAACAAATGGTGCGTTAATGATGAACTCCTTGCTCTTGTGCCTCAAATGATAGTCTCCCCAACACTCAACTCTCTCTCATAGGATTTGGATCTGGTGGAAAGAAGATTTGAGTGGAAAGCAACTTGGGGAAGGCTAGAGATCAAGATTCATATGGTAGGAATGGAATATCTTGGCCTCAACACATGAGTAGGTGGTTCTCTCTCAGAAATGGTAAGTTGGAAGTGTAGGTTTGTTCTGATGGCTCTCTCCACGAATGAAGAGGAGGTGGAGGGGTATATATAGCCTCCACACAAAATCTAACCGTTACACACAATTTATCAAACTCGGCGGGACCGATTCAACAGACTCGGTCGGACTGATTTAGTAAACCTAATGACCGTTAGGATTTTTGGTGGGACCAACATGCAACTCGGTAAGACCGATTTGGTTAGGGTTAGGGCATAACATAATCTCGGTAAGACCGATCACACAAACTCGGTGAGACCGATTTTGGTAATGAGCTTTCCAGAGAGTTGGTCAGGTAAACTCGGTGGGACCGATTTGCTCTTTTCGGTGAGACTGAAATGTTATAAAAGGGAAACAAAGAGTTTACATTGCAATCTCGGTGGGACTGATCACTCACTTCGGTTAAACCGAAATGTTACGAAGGGAAACAGAGAGATTACAATCCCATCTCGGTGAGACCGAGATCCCTATTGGTAGGACCAATTTGCCTAGGGTTTGTGGCAGTGGCTATGACATTAGAACTCGGTGGCACCAGATAGAAGGAATCGGTGTGACCGATTTTGGCTTTAGGTTTAGGTCATTTGTGGATGTGAGAAAGTAGTTGAGGGTTTTTGGAACATATCACCAAGCACATGAAGCAAGAGGCTCATCAAGCAACACCTCATCGCTCCTTGATAGTATTGGCTTTTCCTATAGACTCAATGTGATCTTGGATCACTAAAATGTAAAATGAAGAGTCTTGAGCTTTTGAGCTTGAGCCAATCCTTTGTCATTAGTATTTTGAGGGATCCACTTTCATCATCCATGCCATGCCATTCATTGAGCTTTCCTGAAATAATAGTCTTGGAATAGCATTAGCTCAATGAGCTCTATGTTGTTATGAATTACCAAAACCACCTAGGGATAGTTGCACTTTCATCCAGTCGGCAGGCCGGCCGCGTAGGCCGGCAGGCTAACGAAGTCGGCCTCCGGGTGGACGTTCTTCACGTAGATGTATGACTGCTGCCACATCTTGACCAACTGTATCAACGTAATGGACGGGAAGGGGTTGTCGGCAGCCGGCCTCCGCACTGTGACGAAGGCACCACACTGTGCCGCTACCCCCTTGGTGACGGTTCCGAGCTTCGTGTAGAAGAACTCGCCCCAGAGCTCGAGGGTGGGGAGGATGCCGAGGAAGCCTTTGCAGAGGGTGACGAAGGCAGACAGTAACACCACCGTGTTTGGCATGAGGTGGTGTGGCTGGAGGCCGTAGAAGTTGAGGAAGGAGCGCAAGAAGCCGCTTGCTGGAAGGCCGAAGCCGCGCATGCAGTGTGACCAGAAGATGACACACTCACCTTCCTCCGGCACCGGCGAGATTTCCCTTTCGGGCGACAGGCGAACCCTCACGTAATCCGCGCCGGGCAACCGCCACGTCCGGTGGAGGAAGTCGATGTGGTCCTCATGGATTGTGGACCCGTCCCACCCTCCGAAGCATGCCATGGGTGCATGGAGCTTCGTGGAGGAGAGGTGCGGTGGCAAGAGAGCGAGCCTGCGGTGGGGCAGCAACGCAGCAAGGTGGCCGAAGACCGCGGCGGCGAACATCGGCACGAGAAGGAAGGAGAGGAAGAAGAGAATGGCGAAGGAGGAGGTAGGCGCACATGCGCCTGCCTCTCCCCTCCTCCCCCTACTTATAGCCCCAGGCAGCGAAGCTGAGGGGGTAGGGCGTGGGGAACATGGGATTAACTGCGCCCACGTCCCCACGACCCCGTGTTTATCGCGCCATAACGACATGTATTAACCATGCCCGGAATGCCAATCGTCCGCCTTGGCCACACCGGATCCGCGCGTGGGCCGAGGCATGGTAGTGGCGGGCCCAAGCCTGCGGCAATGTCCCGTCGCACGCATGGGCTGGCAGGCTGGCCTGGCCGGCTGGCTCCGTGTGGTGCGCTGGTAGCAGGCGGCCAGCTCAGCGCTCGGCGAGTGTGCCACCTGGCCCCCGCCTTCATGTTTCAAAATCGCCAAGACAGCGAGCCTGCTCGTGGCCGACTCCTAGCTGCCAGCACTTCAGAGTAGGAAGCTGTTGAGGCCTCTCGCCTTTTCTGCTGCGACACCCCACCAGCTTTGGGGACTACTGTCAGGGTAAATAGCCACAGGTATCCTCATTTGCACCCCATGGCTTTTCAAGACATCGGGGTCAGCTGCGCCCCTCAAGCATCCAAGACAAAGGGCCGCCTTCTCATAGCTGGCTGGTCCAGGCGGTTGGCTGAAGGAAGGCGGCTAGGCCAAATAAGTGGCCTCAAAGTAGGCTGACTTCTAGCAGGCGGCCACCAGAGTGGCCGACTCTGTCGGATATCGGGTTTTGGCAAAACCCTTAAGGTTCGAACTCTGGGGTGCACGCGAAGATCTTCCCCCTACCGTTCCATGCCCCAACGCCTCGCTGTGAATCTAAGCTACACGATGAGCAACACAAGGGACACAATGTTTATACTGGTTCGGGCCACCGTTGTGGTGTAATACCCTAATCCAATGTGTGGTGTGGTTGATTGCTTCAAGGGCTGATGATGAACAGTACAGAGGAAGAACAGCCTCGCGAGAGGTGTTCTTGCACTGGTGCGGTGTACTGCTTGGGTGAGTTCGATCGCCTGTCGATTGGATGAGAACTCTCCCAGATGATCCCCCGTGTACTTTGGTGGCTATCCCTACATATAGAGGCCCTGGTCCTCTTCCCAAATATTGAGCGGGAAGGAAGCCAACAACGGCCATTTTGAAGGGGAACATCTAGTACAAGTTATCCTGACTAAATTGGTCTTCGACTGCCAAAGGCACCGGCGATGACGCCGTCTTGGGCTCCACGGTGACCTCCGTCCTGCCACTCTGCTGGTCTTGGTCTCGTTGCACCGAAATGGTAACCTTTGCTTGATGCCTCGGTACTCCGCGTCTGCGCTCACCCCCTTTGCACCAAAGAGGAAACGAGGACACTGCGCAGGCTGGCGCCCGCCTGGTCTTGATCATCATGGCTTGCGTCATGAGTAGCTTGTGATGTACTCCTTCCTTGATCTCTCCGCCTCCTCGCGAGCCTTCCTGGCGAGGCCGTCCCTGAGGAAGCCTTGCGTTGTCCTCCCCGCGAGGCTTGGCCCCTTGCGAGGGTCTTGAGCTTGGGTTGATGAAGACGGGCCGTACCGGGCCTCTGCTTGAGCCATGCCGCAGGCCGCAGGCAGGCAAGTCTGGGGACCCCCGTTCCCAGAACGCCGACAGTAGCCCCCGGGCCCAAGGCGCGCTCAGAATTGGCTTAGTAGCGAAGCGAAAGGGCAAGTACGGAGCACCGAGGGCCCCAATAGCCTGCGGCCTTGGTCGCCGCGTGGTGGTTGATTGGACGTGGGCGTCTCTGCTTCCCCACGCTGCCTCGACAACTGCCCAATTTGACGAGTCCCTGCTGCATGCAAAAAGAGTCATGATTACCTGCGATCGTGGAGGCCGACGGTTGGCCTCCCTTGGGCTATAAATGTGGGTGGGCGCAGGCCCCCGCTGCACATCTCCCTTCTCCCGTCTGCTTCTCCTTCCTCCTTGCTCCAATCGCCTACCTTGTCGCATGGCACCGACGAAGAGGTTCTCGACCGTGGAGAAGGGGAAAGGTCGCCGGGAAGGGCCTGGCTCCCCTCCGCCCAAGCGCGGCCGTGGTCGCCCTAGTAAGCATCCCGCGACCCCTGCGGTGGCTCCTCGTGGTCGCGGTGGTGGTCCTTCGCACGGTGACGGTCGCCCGGTGGGTGAGGGAAGGCGCGTTGTGGAAGCGCGGCCACCCAGGCCACGCTTCCACTCGGCGCAGCTGCTGCCGGAGTTCGTCGTGTGGTCGGCGGATCCGGCTGGCAACTGGCTTCAGCTTCCCCGTTTCCTCGCCAGCGAACTCCCGGCTGGCGCTCTTGGCGGCCTCTGGCTCCAGGCGGATGGCTGCTGCAGCAGGGCTTCCTGGGTCTCGGTGGAGATCTCCATCGCCGGGAACATGTCCTTGGCCCGCGGCTGGCAGACATTTGCCCGTGCGCGCGGCCTGGGCCGACAGTGCACCCTGCACTTTAAGTTTGACAGCGACGCGACCCTCTACGTGAGGGTGTTCGGAGAAGACGGCCGCCATATCGGGTGCTGCCCTAAAGACGATGACGGCAACCAGGTGCTGGGCTTGGCAACGGCCGCAACGAGGACGAAGGCGAGCCCGCTGCCGGCGGTGCCTGCAGCTCGCCAAGCTTCAGCGGCTCCCCCTCTGGTGACAGCTCCTCCAGTGGTGGCCGCGATCAACCACCGTGCCGCCGCGCCTTCTTCGAGGGTGGCAGCGGGTCGTCCTGCCGTCGTGCCTCGGTGAAGTGCGAGGAGGAGTCTGATTGAGCTCGGGAGGATGGTGTGAATCCCCCTCATGAGTCGTCGCCAGGCACGCCATGTTTATTTTGTTTATCTCCTATTCCTGCATTGAAAGAGAGAGAGAGAGAGAGAGAGAGAGAGAGAAGTATGGAGCCCCATGGGGGCGTGCTGGACTATTGCCCTTAATTATCATGCTATTTCTATTATTACTATTCCCATGCTATGTTGGGGTGTTGCGGCCAGGTGGTTATGCATAGGAACAACTTAGCTTAGGGGGTTTACTGCAGTTTCCGCCTCGCAAGGTACTTGCCTGAGGCCTCACCAGGCTTCTTAAGGTCTGCAAAATCAGTCGGGAGAATAGCTTTCAAACCTTTGTCGCGTGGGTGACCAGCCTAGGTCCAGAGTTTCGCGTTGCGATGCCCGTGGGGCATGAACTGGGAGGGTTGCTCCCACTGCGAACTCGAGTGACGGAGCCTCACGAAATCAGGAGAAAAAGGGGCTCACAATGGTGCCCGCGTGGCCCCCTCGTGAGGCTAGCAGGCCGAGTGAAAGCCAGAGACAGAGAACAGGGGTAGGGGACGGCAAACAACACTAGAAGCAACTCCAATAAAAGTTCAAATGAGGGAGAACAAGTCAAGTGCGAAAAGCAAATGAAAAGCCGCATCCGGCACCTAGTCTAGTCTTCGACGTCTTCTCACCAGCGCGGAGCTATGTGCTGCCACTGGGCGTGGGCGGGAGCCCCCGAAGCCTGAGGGCAGCACTCCGGAGACTCCAGGGCATGTACAGCCCCAACTCATTATTACGTGAGAGTTTCACGGGCGGCGAGCTTCACAGGCGTTGGGCCTTCTTCGCAGGCACAGGGCATTTCTTGGGGGCAGCGAGCTTCACAGGCACCGGGCCTTCTTTACAGGCACTGGGCCTTACTTCACAGGCACCGGGCCTTGTTTACAGGCACTGGGCCTTACTTCACAGGCACCGGGCCTTCTTTGTAGGAACTAGGCCTTACTTCACAGGCACCGGGCCTTTTTTACAGGCACTGGGTCTTACTTCACAGGCACCGGGCCTTCTTTACAGGTACTGGGCCTTACTTCAAGGGTAGAACCTTTGGAGGTGCACGCGTTCAGGATGGGCACCCCTTCCTGGATCTCCAAGCGCGCAACGCCAGGTCTGGAAACATGAACAACCTTGAATGGGCCCTCCCACATGGGCGAGAGCTTGTGCAGCCCTTCCCTGGAGAGCACCCGCCTGAGCATGAGGTCACCTACCTCGAGAGTCCTGGGGCGGATGTTGCGGCAGTGGTACCGCCGCAGTGCCTGTTGGTATCTTGCTGCTCGTAGCACAGCCTCCCGATGGTGTTCCTCCCCCAGCACGAGGTCCATCCCCCGCATGGCGTCCTGCTGTGCTTCATCAAATGCCAGGACCCGCGCAGAGTGATGCTTGACCTCCTGAGGGAGGACCGCCTCTGCTCCGTAGATGAGGAAGAACAGGGTCTCGCCGGTCGACTTGGTGGCGGTGGTGCGGATGGACCATAGCACGGACTGGAGCTCATCGTACCAGCCCCTGCCGCAGGCCTCCAGCTTCTTCATGAAGGTCCTGGTTCTGAGGCCCTTCAGGACCTCTGCATTGTGAAAGTGCGTTATATCGACTAGAGGGGTGGGGGTGAATAGGCGATTTTTATGAATTCTTCACTGAGGAATTTGCTGGTGAGGAAATTCCTTAGCGAAGAACTACTTGCAGCAGAATAAGTACTCAGAAGTAAACATAGCAGAATACAAACATGGTCATCATGATGAAATGAAGACTAGCACAGAGTACAGAAAGCGTAAACACAGGATAACAAGATGAAGACAAACAGACTGAAGAAATTGAACTGAGGAATTTGTGAAAGTCTTCAGACAAAGTCTTCAAGCACAGATATGAACAACATACAACACAGTAATGAGGAAATGAAAGAGTTGAGGAAATAGAACCAGTTAGTTGGTGAAGACAATGATTTGGTAAACCAGTTCCAACTGCTGTCTCAGTTGTATGTCTGGTTGGAGCGGCTGAGTATTTAAACTCGAGGACACACAGTCCCGGACACCCAGTTTCTGAGCCGCAACTCAGGACACCCAGTCCTCACCGTATTCTCCTTGAACTAAGACCACGCAGGCCTCATCCAATCACTCGTGGTAAGTCTTCAGGTGACTTCCAAACCTTCACAGACTTGGTCACTTGGCGATCCACAATTCCTCTTGGATGCTCTAGACCTTGACGCCTAACCGTCTGGAAGAAGCACAGTCTTCAAAGGTAACAAGCGTCAGATCCACGTAGGATCAATTTCTTCAGTGATGCTCAATCACTTTGGGTTTGTGGGGGTTTGGTTTTGGGATTTTCCTCACTTGATGATTTTCGCTCAAAGTCCTCGGAGGATGGGTTGCTCTCAAATGACAAGTGTCAAGTTCTCTCGGAGCAGCCAACCAACTAGTGGTTGTAGGGGGCGGCTATTTATAGCCTAGGGAGCAGCCCGACATGATAAGACATAAATGCCCTTCAATGATATGACCGTTAGGTGGATAAGATATTTTGGACAGCCGGCGCGCAACACAGCAATGGTCGGAAATTTGACTCTCAAATTCCTCAGGGCTATCATGTTCCTCACTGTGTAGGCAATTCGCACTGGCGAATTCCTAACTCCTCAGTTAGAGCAAAGTCCTCAGTGACCAGAAGAACTGCGTCTCTGTCACTAAAGAAATTGACTGAACTGTATGAGATTTCCAATGGCTTCACTCGAAGGGATTGGTAGGTGTAGGATTTTGAGTTGAGCATCACATGGAAATTTTTCCTTAGTATTTCCTCTCCCCCCTTTAACAGTACGGTGTTTCCTATGACTCAAGAAAGAGAGAATGAAACTACGAAAAAAAAGTCTTCATGCTCCATATTCCTCGAATGAATACCAAGTCTTCAAGGTCACACCAATTTCTTCACTTTCAAAGTCTTCAGAAAGTCTTCAGAATATCAAAGTCTTCAGTCGAAGAACTTCATTTTTAGGGGTCGACTTTCTCTGTAAATATCAAACTCCTCATAGACTTATAGACCTGTGTACACTCACAAACGCATCAGTTACTTAACCTATAAGTCTTCAATACACCAAAATCACTAAGGGGCACTAGATGCACTTACAATCTCCCCCTTTTTGGTGATTGATGACAACATAGGTTAAGTTTTCAACGGGGATAAACATATGAAGTGTAAATACTGATATTGAGGAATTTGATTGCAAGATATAGAAGAACTCCCCCTGAATATGTGCATAGTGAGGAATTTTCTTTTGAGGCAATGCACATTTGAAGAATTTGAATCATGGAGATCTCCCCCTATATCTTGTAATTCATACACGCATTTTTATATATAATATGAAGAATTTGAAATGCATGATGAAATATGGTGCCTGATGAGATTCAGCATGCCTGCAATAATATTAACAAGGAATAAGCATGCAGAATAACACATCAAAAGTATCAGAGCACAATGCATCAAAGTCAGAGCACAATGCACCGTCCAAAAGTATCAGGGCACCATCGGATTTAAGATTACAACTCGATCCAATAAAAAGTTTTGGAAGAACGAGAGTTGTAACTTAGCAAAACGCCCATAATATAAACCCGCTTGAAGACTAACTCAGATTTCTCCCCCTTTGTCATCAAATGACCAAAAGGATCGAAACTGAGGACTAACGCCCCTGAAGAATTTCAAGTCGATGGAGGAGCGCCAGCGTTGTTGGGGTTGTTCGTTGAAGTAGGGCCTACCGCAGTGTCGTCCAAATCTTCATGTTCATCAGTTTCACGTGATGAAGAATAAGAACTGGCCACCAGATCAGGAACTTTGACTCTCTTGAATTTCTTAGGAGGTGGTGCAGACCAGTCAAATGCTTCGTGGAGACCCATAGTCTTCAGTTCTTCCGCGGAATAAACATGAGTGAGAACAGCCCAGGTGCGGTTGAGGGTTTCATGAAGGTGATACTGATTTTTCTTCACTGCATTATGGGTTGAGGTCATGTTGTGAAGAATTGCAGCAAATTGGCGTTTCACCCATTTGTGATTGTGATCAACATTCTGATGAAGAATGAGGAGTAACTCACGGTCAGTCATCACCCTGGGTGCTGTTGCTTGAGGCTTTTGCTTAGCTGAGGTATTTGTGGCAGTGTCATGTGTTGCAGAATCGTCATTGGTGGAGTAAGATGTAGCTAGACGGAATTGACCATCCAATAGACGAGTGCCTTCATCGATCACAGCAGCTGCCTTGCCCTTATCATCAGATGATGAAACTGGTCGCTTGAGGACTTCAATGGGCGGCAAGTAGCTACCATGGTTCAGAGTGTGAGCCTTGTAATTCAGTGAAGATCTTGCCCTTATGAATCTCATAATCCAAGGCGCATAGGGCTTCAGCTCAAAAGGTGACATAGCAACATTAGCCAGAGTCCTCCTGAAGAAATCATGAAAGTTGACGGGAACGCCATGAATGATGTTGAAAAGCATGTTCTTCATGATGCCAACGACATCTTCATCATTTGAGTCGTGGCCTTTGATAGGACTCATTGTCTTCGTCAGAATTCGATAGACTGTCTGAGGCACATACAACAATTCCTTGACGAGGAATTTGGTTCGAGGGGCCTGCCCTGGCTTCAAAGGCTTCATGAGCACTTGCATATAATGATCTGTCAGTTCTCGGTCATTGTAGAGGCAACGTGCACTGTCATGGGGAGGATCAAGAGGAAGGACACGAAGCAATTCAGTTGCTGGTGCCTTGTAGTGAGTATTTTCTGTCATCCAATCCAGCACCCATGAATTGACATCTTCAGCATCTCCGGTGATATGCAAAGTGGCATAGAACTGAAGAATGAGTTCTTCATTCCAATCACAGATATCAGTGCAGAAATTCAGTAGTCCTGCATCGTGAATAACGCGGAGGACTGGCTCGAAGCACGGCAGAGATTCCATATCCACATGAGGAATATGCTCATGATCGAAGATTTTATCCTTGTCAAAGAGCACTGAGGAATAGTAGTTGGCTTGAGTAGCAGTCCAGAAACGTCTCTTCCATATGCGAGCAGAGTCATATGGATTGTAATCAGTGAAGAACACATGCTCAGAAAAGAAGTCTTCAGCCTTGAATTTTTGCTTGCTAGAGAACGGATTCTTCGGTTTGGGCAGAGGAGTGTCAGTGATTTGCAGCACAACCTCAGGAATGACGATCTCAGGTGCTTCAGGCTGAGGAATTTCTGGTTCCTCTTCTTGTGCAGTTTGGGGATCAGCAGCAGGTTCTTCAGCATTAGCGGCTGGAATCTCTTCATGAACAGACGAAGTGGGATGAGTTTCTTCAGAGCCCATTTGAATAGTTGTAGCCGGGGACTGAGGAATTTGTTGAATAGGAGTGAAGAGAGGAGTATTGGGATGCTGACTTTCCCAAAAGTCATCGTTCATTACTGGTGTAGTGCATCCAATATCCACATCTTCTTCTTCTTTTTCAATTTCCTCAACACCAGCCTCCTCAGCTGTGAACTGAGGCATAGGTGAGGAAACGACTGGCGTTGAAGGGAATGTTTCCACTTCAATTTCTTCATCAAACTGCTCTGAGGTAGCAACAGAATGATTTTCTTCATCAGATCCGCTTGGGATCTTGTAGTCTTCTCCATAAGGAACAATTTCCTTTGATGACATGGAGGAAATTGGAATGGCATCAATAGGATTTTCAAGCGAGTTGGTCATTGGCTTCATTTTCTTCGCGGTTGAAGAATTTGACGCAGCTGATGCCTTCCTTTTCTTCACTGCAGCTCGCTCTGCAGCCTTGGTCTTCTTCAATTCATAAGCAGAAGGAAGAATTGGATTTGGTGTTGGAGCAGGAGGAGCTGAGGACTGTGGTTCATTTTCTTCAGGCGCAACTGGTGCAGTTGCCCTGATCTCTTCAGTTTCTTCAGGCGCACCACTAGTGGATGCCCTGGGAATTTCTTCAGCGGCTGGAATGGAGTCATCAGCCCTGGAACTTGTATTCTCATCAGCAGGCTGAAAGTCATCACGAGTGCTGGCATGTTCTTCAGCAGGCTGAGCAGAGTCTGCAGCCTGAGGATTTGCTTGTTGCGATGGGACTGCAACAGTTGTCATTTTCTTCGTCAAATTTAGGAATCTCACTTTGGCTCCTTGCCAATCAGCATTGTATGCATCAAAATCTTTGCTGAGGGCTTGGATCTCAGATTGAGCCTTGAGAAGTTCTTCAGGTGATAGTCTGACAACGTTCTTCTTCAGAAGCTTCTCCTTTCTGGCTTGTGCTCTCTTTATCTCACGAGCCTTTTCAAACTTCCATTTCTCTTGAGCGATGAAATGGGTTAGCATATGACTTTGACCAGGAGTCAGAGGCAGATCAGGCATTGGAGTGTTTGGATCCTTATGCCATAAGCCAATGTAGTCGAGGATCTTCTTCAGATCCAGAAGCAGAGGCACAGGTGCTCCTTTGGCTCTAGCGGCCTTTGCTTGTCTGTCTCTGATGATTTCTGCAAGTTCTTCATCAGAAGCTTCATCATCAGAAGGCACTTGGAAAGAAACCTGTTTCTTTCTTGGACTTGGCCGAGGACCGCGTCCAGCTGTTGCTTTTGTCTTCAGCAGAGTGGGGCCTGATGAGGACATTGGTGCAGTTGAGGAACTTGCTGAGACACCAGAAGCAATTGAGAAACCCTGAGTCCTTTGACATGTAGCCAGATGCACAAGAGTTGAGGACTTGGAGGGAGCTGCTGAGGACTTAGGTGGAGCAGCAGTAGTCTGAGGAATTTGCCGTGAGGGTGCGGCTGAGGAACTTGGCCGTGAGGGCGCTGATGGTGAACCACTTGGCTTGTGAGCAGGCTTCTTCGGCATTGATTTCCTCGGCTTGACCGAGGTCTCAGCGGCAGCAGCAGCAGCAGAATCCTCATTGAATTTCCTCACTGCCTCCTTGGCTTGTCTTGTCAGTTTTGCTTGACGCCTAGCCCATTCTTCAGGAAAGTCCTCACCATGCTTGATGCTAGTGGGATCAGCGAATTGGCCAGGTGCCAGTGGAGCTCTTGGACATGGAGGATTTAAGGCGAATTTCTTCATGTACTTTGGAGTAACATATCGATATTCCCTCCATTCTCGTGCCCATCTTCGTTCAATCCTCTGAATGCGCACTTTGCGCTGATTTTTGTTCTCTTTGCCAAACTTGGCTTCATCAGGTGTGCAATAATCCTTATATATTTCATCAGGGATCTCAAAAGCAGTCATGACCTCCGGTTTCTTTCCTCCTTTCTGCGGTCTCTTTCCTTCAGCCATTTTCTTCAGATGAGGAATTTGAACAATTGAACACTCTGAAGAAGTATGCGGTTTTTCTTCGAGGAACGCTGCAAATGAGTTAAGTTGATGAGAACCTAGTGATTCAGCAGCGGACATGAGTACCTGTGAATAGAGTGTAGGTGCGAGGAATTTGGAGAGGTCATATGCGTTCTTAGAAGATTTTCCAAAAAGACAAGTTTTGAGGAATTTGACCAGTTGAGCCTTGAGGAATTTCACTAAGCGTTCTTGTCTTAGGTTCCAGAGTTGTACAGATCGAAAATCCGCACAATTCAGGAATCTTGAAGAAATGAGTGCTTAGAGAGATGGATCAAGACATACAGTGTGTGAGGTGTTCATATGTGAAGATTTGAAGAATAAAACAACTTTGAAGATTTTCACAAAAGTTTGAGAATCAAAGCCAGTAATAAAAGTGACTTTTAATTACCCGAACTGAAGAACACGACGAACAGATATGAACAGCGGTGAAGTTCATCAAGTTAGATCTCCCACGCCCTAACTTGGCAGAGGGAGACGACTACGGCGGCGGCGGAGTGAAGATTTCCGCAGCCGGCGTGAGTACGATGGCGACGAGGTCGAGGAAGTGAAGCTCTTCCTCATTGGCGGCGATGGAGTAGTGGCGACGCTAGAGTTTGTGTAGAGCTCGAGCAAGAGACAGTGACCGAGCGGAGTAAACGAAGTAAGGAAGGGAGAGGGGTATTTATAGCCACGGTAAAAATTGTTCGCCCGAAGATTTTGGGACGTACATGCCCCTGCCCTTTCTTCTTCACGCGACATGTGTCACCCACGTACTGTGCAGATGAGATCGTGTAAGATCGTGGGTAAATAAACTAATGCATCGTGGGATGCGGAACGGTTTGAGCGGTAAAACCGAAAATCTGGATAAGATTTGTTTTAAAGTTTCGTTCGCAATTTCTTCAGTTGTCAAGGACACAGTGAAGACTTTGAACGAGTTTCAATCAGAACGCACTTGAAGAATTTGTGAATAGATTGGGTTGAGTATAGCATAGAGGGGGATGGGTCCGATCACATTCACTTAGCAGAAATCGCAACTTGAAGAAATAGCAATAAGTGAATGCTGTAGAGGACATAAATTCATATATATATATAGCCAATGAAGAAAAACGACGGAAACAGTGAAGATTTCGTAAAGTTGAAGAATTTGAGAGACTGAAGAATTTCAAAAATGAGGAAAAACTCAAATTGAAGATTTTCAACTTTTGTGGTGGCGTGTCCCACCGTATAAGAATGATGATTTCAGACACCGCATACAATTGTCGTAGGGTTCTGAGAATCAAATTCTTCATTAATTTCTTCACACTTAGAGTGTTATTCTTCATTGATTGAAGAAAAACGTTTCTTCATGTGTTGCGCATCTAAGTCATCAATTCTGCATAAGGGTTAGAATGTGTGGCCTTTTCAAAGAACATTCGAAGATTCTAGGATATTTAGCTCACACCGCAACTTGCTAAATCTCTTCTCATCCAAGGGCTTAGTGAAGATATCAGCTAGCTGTTCTTCAGTCTTCACATGCTCGATGGAGATGTCGCCTTTCAACACATGATCACGAAGAAAATGATGACGAATCTGGATGTGCTTAGTCTTCGAGTGCTGAACTGGGTTGTGAGCAATCTTGATGGCACTCTCATTGTCGCAGAGGAGAGGCACATTCTTCACGTTGACGCCATAGTCCTTGAGGGTTTGCTTCATCCAAAGCAGTTGAGCACAGCATGAGCCAGCAGCAATGTATTCAGCTTCAGCAGTAGACAATGATACGCAGTTCTATTTCTTTGAGGACCAACAGACCAAAGATCGTCCGAGGAAATGACAAGTGCCAGTTGTTGACTTGCGGTCCACACGATCACCAGCATAGTCAGAGTCAGAATATCCAATGAGATCAAAAGCAGAGCCCTTGGGGTACCATAATCCTAGTGTTGGTGTGTGAGCTAGATATCGAAGAATATGCTTCACAGCCTTATAGTGTGATTCCTTCGGTGCAGCTTGAAATCGGGCACACATGCAAACACTAAGCATTATATCTGGCCTAGATGCACATAAGTATAATAAGGAACCAATCATGGAGCGGTATACCTTGTGATCGAAGTCAATACCATTTTCATCAGTGCATAGATGGCCATTTGTGGGCATAGGAATTTTGACGCCTTTGCAATCTTGCATGCCGAATTTCCTCAGTACATCTTTGAGGTATTTCTCCCGAGATATGAATATGCCATTGCGCTGCTGACGAATTTGAAGACCTAAGAAGAATTTCAACTCTCCCATCATAGACATTTGATATTCTTCACTCATCATATAGGAAAATTCATCACGGGTGTGAAGCCATTCTTCACGAAGAATTCCTTCAATGTATCATACCACGCCCAAGGGGCTTGCTTGAGGCCATAGAGGGCCTTATTGAGTCTGAAGACTTTGTCAGGGTTCTTGGGATCTTCAAAACCTGGGGGTTGAGCAACATATACTTCTTCCTCAAGCTCACCATTGAGGAATGCACTTTTCACATCCATTTGATATAAGATGATATCATGATGGTTAGCGTAAGCAAGTAATATGCGAATAGCCTCAAGTCTAGCAACAGGTGCAAAAGTTTGATCGAAATCAATTCCTTCAACCTGTGTGTAGCCTTGAGCTACTAATCGTGCCTTATTCCTCACCACAAGGCCATTTTCATCTTGCTTGTTGCGGTAGATCCACTTTGTGCCAATGATATTATGCTTGCGAGGATCTGGGCGATTGACCAATTCCCAGACATTGTTCAGCTCGAACTGATGTAATTCTTCTTGCATAGCCTGAATCCACTCCGGCTCCAGAAATGCTTCATCTACCTTAGTGGGCTCTGTGATAGAGACAAAAGCATAGTGCCCACAAAAGTTAGATAAATGTGATGCTTTTGAGCGTGTGAGAGGACCTGGTGCGCTAATGTCATCAATGATCTTGTCCACTTGCACTTCTTTTGCAACGCGTGGATGAGTTGGTTGTCGCTGAGGATTTTGATCAGCATTTTCTTCAGCACCATTTTCCTCATCTTGTTCTTCAGATGCATCAGCTCGACGTTCTTCACGAACAGGAATGAATTCTTCAGCAGATTCTTCAGTCGGAATAACATCCTCAGTTGCCTTGAGCTTGATAGCATCCTCAGGTGCTGGTTCATCTAACACAGAATGTAGGTGCTCTCTTTGCGAGCCATTAGTTTCATCGAACCGCACATCTACAGTGTCAACAATCTTGTGAAGAACAATGTTGAAGACTCTGTAGGTGTGCGAGTCCTTTCCGTAACCAAGCATAAAACCTTCATGTGCTTTCGGTGCAAATTTAGAGTTGTGGTGAGGATCTCTAATCCAACATTTAGCACCGAAGACTTTGAAATAACTCACATTGGGTTTCTTGTCAGTGAGGAGTTCATAGGCAGTCTTCTTGAAGAATTTGTGAAGATATACTCTATTGATGATGTGGCAAGCAGTATCAATTGCATCAATCCAAAAACGCTGAGGCGTTTTGTATTCATCAAGCATAGTGCGAGCCATCTCAACAAGAGTTCTGTTCTTGTGCTCTACGACGCCATTCTGCTGAGGAGTATAGGGAGCAGATAACTCATGAGTAATACCAAGTTCATCAAGATATGCATCAAGACCGGAATTCTTGAACTCAGTTCCATTGTCACTTCTGATATGTTTGATCTTCACACCAAAGTTGGTTGAAGCCCTCGAGGAAAATCGTTTGAAGACTTCCTGCACTTCATGTTTGTAAGTAACAATGTGTACCCATGTATATCGAGAATAATCATCAACAATGACAAAACCATATAGAGATGCATCATTAGTGACTACTGAATAATGATTAGGTCCGAAGAGGTCCATGTGAAGCAATTCGAATGGACGGGTAGTGGTCATGATAGTCTTCGCTGGATGCTTGGCCTTGGTCATTTTTCCAGCTTCACATGCTCCGCATAAGTGATCCTTGAGGAATTTGACATTCTCAATGCCAATGACATGCTTCTTCTTTGCAAGCGTGTTCAGATTCCTCATGCCTGCATGACCAAGTCGTCGATGCCATAGCCAGCCTTCTGAAGCTTTTGCAAGTAGACACACGGCTGGTTGTGGTCCTGTAGAGAAATCAACAATATACAGATCTCCTCTCCTAAAGCCTTCGAAGACTTTGGAATTGTCAGCTTCCATAATCACAACACATCGATATTTGCCAAAGACAACAACCATATCAAGATCACAAAGCATTGAGACTGACCTGAGATTGTATCCTAAGGACTCAACAAGCATGACTTTGTCCATGTGCTTATCCTTAGAGATAGCAAACTTACCAAGACCCAATACCTGACTTTTCCCTTTGTCAGCAAAGATGATATGCTTCAGAGGTAACGGTGATAAGGGAGCATCCATCAATAGATTCTTGTCACCAGTCATGTGATTTGTACATCCACTATCGAGGACCCATTCAGTGGTTTTGAGTTGATCATCCGGCAGATGAATTAGTCTAGCTTACAATCTCATATGCTTCATCAGTGAAGAATATGATATCAAGTTCATGAGATGAATTTCATCAAGCAGTAAACAGGTATAGCAGTATGAGGACGTGTGAAATGAAAGTTCATTTCATCATGATTCGCCTGCGTCCCTTCAGGCATTTTGTCAGGTCCCCAGCAAATTCTTCAGACGTTAGAGCACGTCTGGAGACCTGACCCTGCAGAGGAGATTAGTTCTTTCTCTTCACCACCCACATCTGGAGGGGTGGCAAAGAGTTCATCATTCCGCGAGCACCATATGAGAAAGGTGGCAAAGATGCCAAACCATTTCGCTTCACATAAGAGTGGTTAGGGTAAGCATATGAATAAGCAGAGTAATTCTTCGAGGACTTATGAACATAATGGTTTGAAGAATAATGCACATATTCATAGCCCTTAGATCTACCTTGCGAGACAGAGTTGTTAGCACGATGATAATCATATGAGGACTTTGATCCAGTTGAGGAATTTGATACATACGAAGAATTTGGTCCATATGAAGAATTTGATCTGGGGTTCCTGTTCTTCAGAGGTGGTGTCATGAGGACATTCACCTGAAGACTTTCAACACAGCTTTTGGGAACCTAGATTTTCTTCACAGGGGAACCGTTCCTGCAGTTAGTGCCAACATATCTAGCAAATACTTCACCATTCTATTTTTTGAACAGTTTATAGTTGGAGTCAAATGACTCATCATAAGAATGAGGAGATTCACATGTAAAGCCAGATAAGTTAGATGGATCAACTGGAGGTCCCTTTGCAGCAACCCATGAGGTTTTGGGGTATTGCTCAGGCTTCCAATATGTTCCATCAGCATTGAGTTTCCTCTCAAAGGCAACACCCTCTTTCCTAGGGTTTTTGTTGAGGATCTGCTTTTTGAGCACATCACAAAGTGTCTGATGCCCTTTAAGGCTTTTGTACATGCCTGTCATGTACAATTCCTTCAGCCCTGCATTGTCAGTGATACTAGCAATGTCCTCAGATGAGGAATTAGAGATAGCAGAGGCAGATGAAGAATTTGTAACATTTGAAGCATTTGAACATTCAGGTGAAGAATTAGCAGATTCACGTTCAATGCACTTTAAGCATGGAGGAACAAATTCTTCCTGAGAAGCGCTGATTTGTTGAGCAAGTAATGAATCGCGCTCCTTCTGAAGATCTTCATAACACACTCTTAGCTTTTCAAGATCTTCCTTTCTTTGAAGAGATTCAAGAGAAAGCTTCTCGTGATCTTGCTTTTCTTGAAGAAATTCATAAGAAAGTTTCTCATGATCAGACAAGAGAGAGTTATGATGACCTTGAAGGTTATCAAACCTAGACTGAAGTCTCTGAAGATTTTCAGTCAAGGCTTTAGTGTGATCCATTTGTTCACCCAGCATATCATCACTTTTATCTAGCATGTTTTGAACCTTTTCAAGAGCCCGTTGTTGTTTCACAACAATTTTAGAATGTTTAGAGTAGCTGGGCTTGAGATCCTCATCAGATTCATTTTCACTAGAGTCAGAGGAGTTGTATTTGAGTACCTTAGCACCTTTTGCCATGAAGCAATAGGTGGGAGCGTAGCCATCATTATCTTCATCAGGCTTGTCGGTGGAGTCAGTTTCTTCAGTGTTGAAGATGGACTTGCTGACGAAGGCAGTAGCAACGGCCAGACTCGCAACACCAGACTCAGATTCTTCAGACTCCTCCTCTTCATCATTTTCCTCAATTCAGCTTCAGAGTCCATCTCCTTGCCAATGAATGCCTGAGCCTTCTTGGAGCTGCTCTTCTTGTGAGATGAAGACTTCGAGGATTTTGATGACGAAGATTTTGACGATTTCTTCTTCTTCTTCGCATCATCAGAACTGTAATCCTTGTATTTCTTCTTCTTCATTCCTTTTCCCACTGAGGACAATCTTGAATATAGTGACCAGGCTTCTTGCATTTGTGGCAAAGTCTTCTCTTATAGTCACTGGATGAGGAATCATTTCCTCTTGAGGATTTTCCAAAGCGACCACGTCTTGTGAACTTCTGGAATTTCTTCACAAGCAGTGCTAGATCCTGGCTCAGTTCTTCAGGATCACCAAGGCTACTACCAGAATCCTCACATTCAGAGTCAGACACAACCTTGGCCTTGAGGGCACGTGGTTTGCCATAGTTTGAGCCATAGAGATCTCTCTTTTCAGCAAGCTGGAACTCGTGAGTGTTTAGCCTTTCGAGGATATCAGGAGGATCAAGCGACTTGTAGTCAGCACGTTCTTGTATCATCAGTCCCAGAGTATCAAATGAGGAATCAAGCGATCTCAGCAGTTTCTTCACAACTTCATGATCAGTGATGTCAGTGGCACCGAGGGCTTGAAGCTCGTTTGAGATGTCAGTGAGGCGATCAAAGGTTTGTTGGCCATTCTCATTGTCGAGTCTTTTGAAGCGGTTGAAGAGATTCCGAAGAACATCGACTCGAGAGTCACGCTGAGTTGAAACTCCTTCATTTACTTTGGACAGCCTATCCCAGATAAGCTTAGCAGTTTCCAAAGCACTCACTCTTCCATACTGTCCTTTGCTCAGATGGCCACATATGATATTCTTTGCTTGAGAATCGAGTTGTTTGAATCTCTTCACATCGGTAGTGTTCAGTGAGGGAGTGACAGTGGGGACACCATTTTCCACAACATACCAGAGATCGTTATCAATTGCCTCAAGATGCATTCGCATCTTGTTCTTCCAGTAGGGGTAGTCCGTTCCATCAAAGGTAGGACACCCAGCCGAGACCTTGATCATACCTGCGGTCGACATAACTAAAACTCCAGGCGGTTAAACCAAAATCACACAGAACAAGGGAGTACCTTGCTCTGATACCAATTGAAAGTGCGTTATATCGACTAGAGGGGGGGTGAATAGGCGATTTTTATGAATTCTTCACTGAGGAATTTGCTGGTGAGGAAATTCCTTAGCGAAGAACTACTTGCAGCGGAATAAGTACTCAGAAGTAAACATAGCAGAATACAAACATGGTCATCATGATGAAATGAAGACTAGCATAGAGTACAGAAAGCGTAAACACAGGATAACAAGATGAAGACAAAAAGACTGAAGAAATTGAACTGAGGAATTTGTGAAAGTCTTCAGACAAAGTCTTCAAGCACAGATATGAACAACATACAACACAGTAACAAGGAAATGAAAGAGTTGAGGAAATATAACCAGTTAGTTGGTGAAGACAATGATTTGGTAAACCAGTTCCAACTGTTGTCTCAGTTGTACGTCTGGTTGGAGCGGCTGAGTATTTAAACTCGAGGACACATAGTCCCGGACACCCAGTCTCTGAGCCGCAACTCAGGACACCCAGTCCTCACCATATTCTCCTTGAACTAAGACCACGCAGGCCTCGTCCAATCACTTGTGGTAAGTCTTCAGGTGACTTCCAAACCTTCACAGACTTGGTCACTCGGCGATCCACAATTCATCTTGGATGCTCTAGACCTTGACGCCTAACCGTCTGGAAGAAGCACAGTCTTCAAAGGTAACAAGCGTCAGATCCACGTAGGATCAATTTCTTCAGTGATGCTCAATCACTTTGGGTTTGTGGGGGTTTGGTTTTGGGATTTTCCTCACTTGATGATTTTCGCTCAAAGTCCTCGGAGGATGGGTTGCTCTCAAATGACAAGTGTCAAGTTCTCTCGGAGCAGCCAACCAACTAGTGGTTGTAGGGGGCGGCTATTTATAGCCTAGGGAGCAGCCCAACATGATAAGACATAAATGCCCTTCAATGATATGACCATTAGGTCGATAAGATATTTTGGACAGCCGGCGCGCAGCACAGCAACGGTCGGAAATTTGACTCTCAAATTCCTCAGGGCTATCATGTTCCTCACTGTGTAGGCAATTCGCACTGGCGAATTCCTAACTCCTCAGTCAGAGCAAAGTCCTCAGTGACCAGAAGAACTGCGTCTCTGTCACTGAAGAAATTGACTGAACTGTATGAGATTTCCAATGGCTTCACTCGAAGGGATTGGTAGGTGTAGGATTTTGAGTTGAGCATCACATGGAAATTTTTCCTTAGTATTTCCTCGACCCCCTTTAACAGTATGGTGTTTCCTATGACTCAAGAAAGAGAGAATGAAACTACGAAAACAAAAGTCTTCACGCTCCATATTCCTCGAATGAATACCAAGTCTTCAAGGTCACACCAATTTCTTCACTTTCAAAGTCTTCAGAAAGTCTTCAGAATATCAAAGTCTTCAGTCCTAGAACTTCATTTTTAGGGGTCGACTTTCTCTGTAAATATCAAACTCCTCATAGACTTATAGACCTGTGTACACTCACAAACGCATCAGTTACTTAACCTATAAGTCTTCAATACACCAAAATCACTAAGGGGCACTAGATGCACTTACACGTTGGCGTGTTCGGCCTGGCCTTTGCTCCAAGGGTGTGCCACCGAAGCGTAGCATATCTGCGTTCTGAGGTTAGCACAATATGTTTTGAAAAGATTGCTGGTGAACTACAAACCGTTGTCGGTGATGATGCGATTGGGCACTCCGAATCATCTCAGGAGGCCCTTCATGAACTTGACTGTAGAGCCAGCCGGGATGGTGCGGACGGCTTCCACCTTTGCCCACTTGGTGAACTTGTCAATGGCGGCGTAGAGGTAGCGATAGCCCCCTGGCGCCCGAGGAAATGGGCCCAAGATATCCAGCCCCCAGACTGCGAATGGCCACGAGAGCGGGATGGTCTGTAGGCCTTGTGCTGGCTGATGGATCTGCTTGGCGTGGAACTGACAGGCTTCACAAGCCTTCACCAGCTCGATCGCGTCATTGAGTGCTGTAGTCCAATAAAACCCGCTGCAAAACGCCTTGCCGACGAGGGTCCGTGATGATGAGTGGTGTCCACAGTCTCCATCGTGAATGTCTTCCAGCAATTCCTTTCCCTGTTCCCTGGAGATGCAACGCAGGGAAACACTGTTTGGCCGCTTCCGGTAAAGCTCTCCATCCTGGATGCAGTAAGTCGTGGCCTGTTAGGCCACGTGTTCCGCGTCCTCTTCCTTCTCTAGCAGAGTCCCTTGCATTAGGTAATCCTTGAGCTCCGCCGTCCAGCATCCCTCATGAGGCTCCAACGCAAAGAGCAAGCATGCTCCTGAGGTCGGGCCACAGGCCGGAGCTCCTGAGGCAGGCGGTTGAGGGAGTTCCTCTCGAGGTTGTGTTGTGCTTGATAGTGACGGTGCTGCTGAAGGCTTGAAGAGCCAATCCTCGAAAATGCCAGGCCGCTGAGGCAGCCGCCTCGATGCCCTCTTGGCAATGTCATCAGCCTCCTGGTTGGTACCATGGGGCACATGTCGCGGCTCCAGCCCCAAAAACTGCTTTTCCTACTTGCGCACCTCTACAAGATATGCCTCCATGTGCTCGTCCTTAGGCTCGTACACTTTGTTGCAGAAGTTGAAGAGGAGCTGTGAGTCACCCCTTATGATGAGGCGCTTCACCCCCAGTGCGGCCGTGGCCTTTAAGCCTGCTATGAGGCCTTCATATTCTGCTATATTTTTGGAAACCTTCTCGCCCTGCGAGAAACAGAGCTGCACGGCGTAATAGAGCTTGTCCTGAGTGGGGGATATAAGTACTACGCCAGCTCCCGCGCCATGTTGCAAGAATGCTCCATCGAAGTGCATAACCCATCCGTCCGGTGCCTCGCTTCCTGGGGAAAGCGACCGAGCTTCACCTGCCCCAAGCCCTGGCGCCTCCATCCACTCTGCCACAAAATCTGCAAGTGCGGCTCCCTTGACGACTCTGGTCATGCTGAATTCCAACTGAAACACTTGCAGCTCGATGTTCCATTCAACGACCCTTCCAGTGGAGTTGGGACTCCTGAGCACCCTTTCCAATGGGTAGGCTGAGACGACCTTGATGGGATGACCTTGGAAGTAGTGCCACAGCTTACGTGAGGCCACCAACAGCGTGAGCAAGAGATTCCGGGGCATGGGGTACCGTTCCCTTGCATCTCGCAGCACCGTGCTGACGAAATACACAGGATCTTCGATGAGGGTGGGCGCGCCGACGGTGCCCGCACCCTCCGGAGGGTTGAGCGCCTCTTGAGACGTTGGAGCCCCGACTCCTAACTGCTTGGTGAGGTCTCCCCAGCCCTGGGGGCGTCTTCCTGACGAGGCTGGTCCCCATCTGCTGAAGTCGTGGCCCTCACGAGGCATTCCTGGCTTGGAGCTACTGCGGTTGGGGCCTCGGTCGGTCGCAACGCAGCCTTGACCTGGCGCTCCTCCCGAACCGCCACCAAAGCAACACTGGCGGAGTAGGGTGTGGCGGCAAGGTAGAGCACCAGGGGCTCTTGAGGGTGTGGTGCCACCATCATCGGAGGGCCGGTCAGGTACTTTTGAGGTCTTGGAACGCTTCGTCGGCCTCTGGTGTCCATTCGAACGGGCCCTTCTTCTTCATCAGCTTGAAGAAGGGTAGGGCACGTTCCCCCAGCTTGGAGATGAAGCGCGCTAACGCAGTTACGCGCCCAACGAGCTTCTGCATTTCCCTGAGGGTCTGCGGCGGACTCATGTCTTCGACTGCCTTGACCTTCTCTGGGTTTGCCTCGATCCCTCTATGGGACACGAGGAAGCCCAGAAGCTTGCCAGAGGGAACACCAAACACGCACTTCTCCGGGTTGAGCCGCAGGTCTACTTCACGAAGGCTCGCGAAGGTTTCTTGCAGGTCCTGTATCAGGGTCTTTGCCTCCCGAGACTTCACCACAATGTCGTCGACGTAGGCCTCAGCGTTTCTCCCGAGCTGGCGGCCTAAGGCGATATGCATCAGTCGCTGAAAGTTTGCGCCCGCGTTGCGCAACCCGAACGGCATGCAAGTGTAGCAGTACACTCCGCACGGGGTTAGGAAGGTTGTCTTCCCCACGTCTTCTATTGCCATCTTGATTTGGTGGTAGCCCGAGAAGGCATCCAGGAAGCACAACAGATCGCACTCAGCGGTGGAGTCGACAATTTGGTCAATGCGGGGGAGCGGGAACGGATCCTGAGGGCAGGCCTTGTTGAGGTTGGTGAAGTCGACGCACATGTGCTCCTTTCCTCCCTTCTTCAGCACGACAACAAGGTTTGCCAGCCATTCAGGGTAGCGGACCTCGCGAATGACACCCGCGGCTTCTAGCTTGCGGGTTTCTTGGACGATGAAGGCCTGCTTCTCGGTGGACTGCCGCCTTGCTTTCTGCTTCAAGGGGTGCACATTGGGGCATACGTTCAGGTGATGCTCGATCACTTGCCTTGGGACCCCCACTAGCTGCTTGGGTTCCCACGTGAACACCTCCTTGTTCGCGCGCAGGAATTTCACCAGAGCCTCCTCCTGGTCGGGGTCGAGATTGGCGCCTATGGTGAAGGTGGCACCTGAGGATCTGTCCTGATCAACTGGTACCTGCTTAGTCTCCTCCAAGTCCTGGGTGAACAACTACTTCTTGGTCGGCGCAGCCCCCTTGGCCTTGGGGGTGTTGGCGCTGGCGGGCCGCGCCACTGCGGCTGTCTTGAAAGCGAGCTTGAGCGCCTGTAGAACATCTTTCATATCTCCAGCTATGGTGAGGACACCGCTACTCCCGGGCATCTTCATGAGGTTGTAGGCCGGGTGAGTCGCTGCCATGAACTGGGCCAAGGCAGGGTAGCCGAGGATGGCGTTGTATGGGAGGCTGATGCGGGCGATGTCGAAGTCGACCAACTCCGAGCGAAAGTTGTCGTGGGTGCCGAAGGTCACCGGAAGGCAGATCTGCCCCAGGGAGCCGGTTGAACTGCCTCTGACGCCCGAGAAGGGCTTGCTGGGCCGGAGTCGTTCCAGCGGCACGTGGAGGAGGCTGAAGGCCTCCACTGAGAGCATGTTGAGGCCGGCACCACCGTCGATGAGGGTCCTGGTGACGGCCACCCGGCAGATGGTGGGCGTGCAAAGCATCGGGAACGCACTCGAGCAGGCGGTATTGACGGGGTGATCATCGGAGCTGAAGGCCAGATCGGCCTTGGGTGCCACCCAACCCGGAGGAACCACGTGCCGCGTAAGGGCAGCGCCGATCTGGCAGACGAACGGCTTGACGTGGCGGCCCGAGGGTGGCTCCTGAGAGCCGCCCAGGAGAGTTGTGGCGACCGGGGGCGCCGGCGCAGTTTAGTGGGCGAGGAAGAGGTCGCGCAGCTCCTCCCAAGAGGCCACTAAAGCTGTAGGCAGGTGGAGCAGCCACATGCGCGGAATGCCGGTGAGGGCCATGGGAAACCAGTTAGCCATGACCCTGTCGTCGCCCCCGGCCTTGAGAACGGCCTCCTCATATGCCACCAGGAAAGCCTGCGGATCGACCGCGCCGTCATAGCGCGGAGGCATCTCCGGCTTGAACTTGTTCGGCCACTGCACCTGTCGCAAGGCGGGGGCCAAGGCTCGGAGCCCCTGGCCCCAGTGCCGGCGTTGGCAGCTGGAGCGGGCAGCGCGTTGCCCGCCATGAGAGCGAAGTGCGGTGTTGATGGAGAGCGGGTCGACGGAAGGGAGAGCTCCGACGAACCCCTACCTGGCGCGCCAAATGTCGGATATCGGGTTCCAGCAAAACCCTTAAGGTTTGAACTCTGGGGTGCACGCGAAGATCTTCCCCCTACCGTTCCACGCCCCAACGCCTCGCTGCGAAACTAAGCTACACGATGAGCAACACAAGGGACACAAGGTTTATACTGGTTCGGGCCACCGTTGTGGTGTAATACCCTAATCCAGTGTGTGGTGTGGTGGATTGCTTCAATGGCTGATGATGAACAGTACAGAGGAAGAAAAGCCTCGCGAGAGGTGTTCTTGGGCTGGTGCAGTGTACTGCTTGGGTGAGTTCGATCGCCTCTCGATTGGATGAGAACTCTCCCAGATGATGCCCCGTCTACTTTGGTGGCTATCCCTATATATAGAGGCCCTGGTCCTCTTCCCAAATATTGAGCGGGAAGGGAGCCAACAACGGCCATTTTGAAGGGGAACATCTAGTACAGGTTATCCTAACTAAAGTTGGTCTTCGACTGCCAAAGGCACTGGCGATGACGCCGTCTTGGGCTCCACGGTGACCTCCGTCCTGCCGCTCTACTGGTCTTGGTCTGGTTGCACAGAAATGGTAACCATTGCTTGATGCCTCGGTACTCCGTGTCTGCGCTCGTCCCCTTTGCACCAAAGAGGAAACGAGGACACTGCGCAGGCTGGCGCCCGCCTGGCGCCCGCCTGGCGCCCACCTGGTCTTGATCGTCATGGTTTGCGTCATGAGCACCTTGCGAGGTACTCCTGCCTTGATCTCTCCGCCTCCTCGCGAGCCTGCCTGGTGAGGCCGTCCCCGAGGAAGCCTTGCGTCGTCCGTCCCGCGAGGCTTCGCCCCTCGCGAGGGTCTTGAGCTTGGGTTGATGAAGACGGGCCATACCGGGCCTCTGCTTGAGCCACGCCGCAGGCCGCAGGCAGGCAAGTCTGGGGACCCCCATTCCCAGAACACCGATAGACTCCTAGCAGGCGGCCCACCCACGCACCCTTAAAGTTTGCACCCTCATAATGGCGACGAAACAGGGCGTGGCTATAGTGCAGCCTACCACCCCCGAATCCCGAAGCGGGCATGGCCATGGTGCAACGTACCGGGCGGCCATCCCTCGCCTGGCGCGGCACTATTGCCACATTGACCATGACATCATCCATGGCAGAGCTGCCATGCTCCCACGACGGGCTTTCGGTACGGCCCACAGGCGGCGGGCCCTACTTTCCAGAGAGACACCCGAAGGCGGCTTGCCCAGACAAGTCGGCATACAAGGAGGCCGACTCCTAACAGTCGGCCCTCCCCTTCCCTAGAAGTTTGCGCACCATTAACCAGATAAGATGGGGTGTAGCTACAGTGAGCACCCACCAGGCGGCTGTACTGTAGCCATGCTCTCCCCGACCAAGCCGGTGTCATCAGGAGCGAGGCTACAGTAATGAGCCACCGACAGGGCCCACAGGCAGTGGGCCTAACCTGTTAGCCGAGATCCCGGCAGCCAGCGGGACCCACCAGGCGGCAGGCCCCAACGGCCGGCGGAGAAGCCGGCGACCACAGACACTAATGGCCTGGGCCTACGCCCAGCCGGATTACCATTGTACCAATGGGGGGTAGGCCTATATAAACACCCCAGGGCACCCATGCAAAGGGTTCAGCTCTTAGACCACAAACATCCATGTAGAGAGAGTAGTGCTAGCCTTGCTCTTCTTCCTCCTCTAGCAAAACAACTCAAGGAGCACCTTGTAGCCACTTGTTGATTTAGTAACCATGCGGAGACCCCGCAGAGAAGGACTAGAGGTGTTATCTCCTAGGAGAGCCCCGAACCTGAGTAAGATTCGCCGGCGTGCATGTCTCCGCCTAATCCCGTTTCCAGGCACCGGCAACGTCTTACTAGCTCCCACAATGATTAGCCATCCTTTGGCATATGTCGCACCAACCACCCGCACATTAAGAATGCAACTCCCTGCTGTCTCTCTATATGTGGTGCACGTGTTTTTAGAAAGTAAAGTAGGAACATTAGCTGACGAATTAAACGTTATCTGTTTTAATAATATCAGCATCATATCAGATTCGTATTTGAGCAACAAGTTTGGAATTATGAGTGGCACGTTGTTTAGCTTGATGGATTGAGGCGCAGTGCTAAGAAACTACGATGATGGTATTGAATACAAAGGAATGTCTACATGCAAGTCACGTGACTTTTGTCATTTGGGTCAGTCGGCCATTTCAGGCGGTTGGATGAAGATCCTATGTCTCCTACCCTTCTTCTTCCTCGTCTCTGATCCTTCCCCTACAGAACACCGCACGGGCCCCGGCCGAACCACTGGCCCCGACCCCCCGCCCTACCCTGAACTGCCCCCACCGCCTGTGTTCCTCCGCCACCCCCACCCCCACCCCCGCTGCCCCCACCCGCATTGAGTTTTCTTTGTTTGGCAAGACCCCACCACCACCAGGCCACCGCCCCCCACAACCACCGCCCCCACCCGAGCCCCTCCCTTCCCTCCGGCGAACTCCAGCGAGCTCTCGAAAATCGACTGACACAATTTTGAAATTTAGTCTACTATCATTTAACTAGTGTGGAATATAAAAGGGGAAAACCATAAGCATTGCGAGTATATTGTTGAGCGTGCCATGGCGGATCTGAAGGTGCAAACCGGAAAAAGGCAACTTCGCAACCAATGTTTGCTTTCAACTATCAAGTAAGTGATGGACAAGAAATCACAGTAAAGCAGTGGCGATCTATTTTCTTGCTGCGATAAATAAGTTGAGCAGATATGAAAGAGTACCGCCTCTGGTGCGGCGCTGTGTATGCATCTGCTGAGAATTTGACGGTGCTGCGGTAACGATGGCTGTCCGCAGCATGGAAGCAGATCTAGGAGGGTAGGCGGTGGCGGCGGGGAAAATATCCCAGTGCTGGACGAGATGGTCGTAGGAGCGGCGTCAGCAAGGTGGACGATGATGGGGATGAAACGAGAGGACGTGATGCAAGGATCCTAGTCCGAAGCCATGGATGAGATAGGTCGATCTCTTGTAATGGACGACGGCGTCGGGGTATCAACTCCGGCATGGTGAAGGAGGATGGAGGTGGATGGGGTGGCGGACGGAGGATGCTAAGGTGGAGAGGGTGTTTTGGCGCCCACAGAGTACGAATGGGGAAATGGAGGGAGAGAGGAAGGGGGGGAACAATGTCTTCAAGGCGCGCTTGTCTGAAATGCGAGGAAATTTAGAAACTCAGCCCCTGTTTAAAATTTCCTACATCACATCAATATTTTTGTTGGGGATAGGACGGTAATCACGCATACACCAAATATTTGCCGATGGAGATTTCAGCCGACGAGAGTTTGTTTTGGTGCCCACCGTGTATGAATCGGGTAGGGAGGCATTTTCGGCCAAGAAGACATCGTGTTTTGGCGCCCACCGTGTATGAATCCGAGTGAGAGGCGGTTATGTCAAGTTTGAGTGAAATTACAAACCTACCCCTGTCGAAACCTATAGAAATCGAGCCGATAGGCTTTGCGTGTCAGGGATAGGCAGTAATTTCCATCTCGCAGATTTTGGTTTTCGGCGGTTACTACGACTTTCCCCGCTTCGTTCAAATTTTTGCAGAGAAAGAGTGCACGTTTACCATGCCAACTCAATTCGAATCCAGTTTGTATTCTATTTTTGTTCGGGCCAGATCCATTTTCGATTGGAATAAAATTCTATATACATCATTTTTTAGATATACTTTCAAAAGCACAACAAAGAATTTTGCTTGTTTATATATATTATATGATTTACAAATACAATGATCTCAAAATCATGAGGTTGAATTCAAAAATTTTAAACCAAATTATGTTCTACTAAAATGTATGAATCAGTAATATCTACATATTAAAGAACATAGATGCACGTGAATTCATATGAGTATGCATGTTTGATAGATCAATTTTGGTTCGAGTATGAATTACATATATCATCATGTCGAATTAAAATATTTGAATCCCTTTTATGTTGACATTTTCTATCCACGCAACTAAATATTTGAATCTCCTTTCACGCCCATCTCTCTCGCATGCTCCTTCATGTAGCTATCACTCTCTTTTCTCTAGCTCACCCGCACGCTCAATTCATGTTTCTCCTATTTTCGCAAACATTGTCTCTCGACGTCTCCCTTGAGAATTGTCACACTCTCCCTATCATTATACATTACATGGTTTTCATTATCTCTGATGTCTCTATTGTTCTCAGGTATCACTAGGTACCTAAGATTTCTTTTTCACCGCCACACACTCACTCATCTTTCACTTTGTCTTTCTATCTAGGGTTCTCTCATGCACCCTATATATCTCTAGATATGATTCCTACCACTAAAATTACTCTCTCCCGCACACACAACATTTGTTGCGGTCTCCTTTCCGTCTTCATCTCAGTTATAAAACTAACATTATTGATTTGTTTACCGAGCAGGAAAACTCCCCCCTTTCTCTCTCTCTCTCTCTCTCTCTCTCTCTCTCTCTCACACACACACACACACACACACACAACTCCTGCTTCCACTCCCCTTCCCGACTACCGTCTCTCTCACGCACACACAAAACTCTTGCTTTCGCACCCCGACTCGTATTTCTCTCACAAACATTGATCGACTAGCCTCCAGATAGGTTTATACACCCGCACACTCTTGCTTCCACTATCTCGTACATGTCTCTCTCGTGCTCCTTGTATCTATGTAGATTATTCGTCCCTTCTTGAGACGCGCCCTCTCGATCGTGCACACACACACACTATCGCCTCATTTTATGGTGATACCTCTCGCACACACACTCTTTGTGTCTTTGTCACACACGCACTCTGTCCTCCTCCTCTCTCTCTCTCTCTCTCACACACACACACACCACACACATGGACTTTTTGCAACAACTAGCAAGATGCCCATGCATTGCACGGAGCATCAAGATGCATTTGTATGAGTAGTTTATCTTGTGGGAGAAAAGGATGAATGAGGGAAGACCTTATTTGCAAATGTGGAGAGGGGTGTGGGTATCTTTTTGCAAAATTGCCATAGTTTCATCCTATCTGTCAGATATGAATCGGACGACCTATATTGAAGGATGTCAGACACACCATCATCACCAACTCTGTTATTTATAAGAGTAGAGATAGAGATAGACAGTAGAGATATACCACTTCTCGAATATTGAAACCAACCACATTCCTCCCTTATCTCATCAAAACCGCTAATGGAATATATTTTGAGTGAAACATAAAATATTTTTAGTGATATACGTATTTCAAAACTAGACTCTTTTCTATCAAATCGGTGAATATGTATTAATCTACTTTGATCATGTGGCAACGCATTGACACATTGCTAGTTATTACTACTATGTAATTTTTTGGACACCATACAAATGGTGGAGTACATATACGAAGAGAAGAGGCGCACACACGTAGTCGGTCTCTCGCTGTCTTGCACACAAGAGAGTTACGTAAAGGCACCGTAAACAAATAAACCCTAAAACCCTAAGTGCATGATTGGTGCATGTACAGGTACCGGGTACGTGGTGTAGCACACCTTTGTAGGAATAGTCAGCTCACGTGATAATTTGATCCGTAGGAGTTGATGGTCGTGACCACAGGTGAACGACCTGGAGGTGGTGGCTCGCCAGTCGCCACTGATCGAGAAGCCACATTTAAAATATCATTTTTTAGTAGGTAAGAGTTCTTATTTTCAATGGCGCGTTATAAGTACTAGTTTTTAGAATGATTGGTATGGAGCGAAAATGGAATTCATAACTACTACCTCCGTCTTGGTTTACTAGTCCCCATCATATTTTGGGCCAAAGTTTAATTTGTCCACAAATTTTACTTGTAAAATGTGAATGGAAAATGAGATTTTGTTATACCGAAACAAAAAAGAACTGGAGGGAGGTGATTTCTATAACACGGACGCGACCTCTGATAGCGTAGGCATTGAACCGACGCGCCGGCCAAGAGGGCCCCACTTGTTGCAGGCAAGCTTGAACACGCCTCCTCGCCGCATGCAACTGGCTTCAGACTGCCCCGCGTGCCTCCATTGTAGTAACTAGAGATTTTTCTAGTTATAAATGTAGGAACTAGAGATATTTCTTTATTTACAACTCTCCTCACATTTTTTTGGCTTTGAAGTGAATCATGGTTATGGACATTATCTATGAATGTGCAGATATCTATGAACATGAGTTTGATGTGGAAGTTGAACTTGGAATGTTGGGCTTGCGTGTGAACTATACCATGTCCAACGCTTCTTCTGTTATTGTTTGGAAAGTAATTGCTGTTATTACATGACCCAAAAAACTTTATTTTGTGCCACATCAGTAGATGCACAAACATCACAACAGGCATGCTGACTGGATAAACATTTGAACATAGCTATTATGAAGAAAAAAATTGTATTTGACAATAGTTTTAGATAGCAGGAGACGCCTAGCTTCCTTTGCCTCTGCTGGCTTCTTCCTGGCTTCTTCCATCTCTTCTTTGGCTTGGGTGAAGAGAACATCTGATTGCTCTTTTTGCTTCTTCAGGAACACAGCTACATTCTCAAGGCTTGCTAGACGCTTTCTTTCATCCTTCACTAGAGCCAAGAGGACACGAAGAGTTGATGACTCCACCTGGCCTATGTGTAATCCAACATTATCTAGGAATTTGCACCTTGTGTCTAATCCAGCATCATTAGGGAACGAGCACCTTGTGTGTAATCCAGCCTCATTTTGGAAACATGATCTCGAGGTTGACCATATCCCTCCTCGTAGGAATAACATCCTAACATGAAGTTACTTCTTTTTTAGATCAATACTCAGAGCAACCCAGATCCATTTAATAGAAGCCAGATAAAGATGAGTTGGAGAAGTGAATTCAAAAGGAGAAATATAAAAACAGACTCCAAGGTGAGAATACCCACTTCCTACATCAAGCTAAAAACAAAAGCATTAGGACGATTAAGACTCTTCTTATTAGACATCAAAGAACACAAGGCTAAGAGAAACAAAAACTACAAGATATACACATCGAAGAACATAAGGATAAACGAACGTAATTGAAAGGGTGTTACTTACCAAAGCTCATTTTACAGGTTTGGTGCAGCTCCTCTTTAACTTGTCATGTTCCTTGAAGATGTCCCCAATATCCCGTGTTTGGTCTTCATTGCTCGTCTGCATGTTCACACTCGTGGCTTTAAAATCTCAACATGGCAAGAAAAATATAGTAATACTCACGCATCTTGTGGGCAACATTAAAGCACTCATCTGCCATCTTAGAGCATCTCAAACAGAAGCGCAATGCACGACGCATTAAAAAAGCATTTACAGCGCTAGAATAGCCATTTTTTGCGGGCCGCGGAGTGCTGGCTTCGGCGGCCGCTACAAAAAATTGCACGCGCGCTGCTCCAGCAGATGCAGTATATTTTTTCTCCTATTTACTCTGACTCGATACACATTCAACTCCGAGTCGATACTGGCATAGATAGATACAAGCAAGATGCCCGTGCATTGCACGTAACATCAAGATGCATTTGTATGAGTAGTTTATCTTGCGAGAGAAAAGGATGAATGAGGGAAGGCCTTATTTGCAAATGTGGAGAGGGGTGTGGGTACCTTTTTGCAAAATTGCCATAGTTTCCTTCCTATCCATCAGATATAAATTGGACGGCCTATATTGCAGGATGGGAGGCACACCATCATCACCAATTGTGTTTTATATAAGAGCAGAGATAGAGATACAGAATTAGAGATGAAGAGTAAAGAGTAGAGACATAGATAGTTCTCAACATAGATAGATAAAAAATAGATAGTTCAACTACTCGTTGTCCGACTCCTCCTCGGTGATGTCCTCCTCCGACGTCTCAATGTAGGCGTCAAGATACCGATTGTCGTCAGAGTCCTAGGGCGACGCTACTCCTAGCTTGATGTTGAATTGTGCGGCCGCTTTCCGCGTACGCTTGTCCTCGCGATAGGCGGCTCGCTCCGCCCTCCTCTTCTCCCTCTCCGTCCTCCTTTGCACGTAGAATCTAGCTCGTTGATGATGTCATGTGGGAAGCATTGGCGCCACAGCGCCATGGCTTCCTCGTCCATCTTGGCGATGCTGAGACGGTGCTCCCACCTCTAGTTGTCACAATGATCCTCGTCGGTGATAAGCCGCGGCGGAGGCATGAGCTCCTGCGCCCGCTCCCGTGTCAGCAAGTTGGGGAAGTTCAATGCTCTATGAGGCTACCGAAGGCACCACGCCACTGCGTCGTATGCGTGGGCGGCCTCGTGGGCGGTATTGAAAGTGCCGAGGCCGAGGCGCATCCTGCAGAATTGGATCTCGGCAGAGAAGCTGCCGAAGGGGCATGCGCGGATGCCATGGTATCCCCAAGTATCCCGGCGACGCGGCGGCATGGTGGCGCGGAGAGAAAGAGCGGGGAGAGAGCGATGGCGAGGCACCGAGTCGGGAGAGAGCGGTGGGAGGGCGTTGGATTTTATAAAGCGCGCCACGCGCCAAAACTAGCGCGCGCCCGACCGCTTTTCCCACGCGCACGCAGTCCTTTCCCGACGTCCCTGCTATATCTACTCTGTTCTCTACTCTTATATATATATATATATATATATATATATATATATATATATATATATATCTGTATATATATATATAGGGTGGGTCTATTCTACAACTGATTGTAGAATAATATTCTACAATAGGAAAGTCCCTATATAAGGTAGTTTCCAATTGGACACCGACCCGACCAGGCAACACCTGCCCGGATCCCGAACAGATCCCCAATCCTGCCGCCACCTCCCTACCCTCACCGCGCACCTCTCCCTCCCGGTGAACCTCCCTACCCCTGCCGCGCGCACCTCTCCCTCCCGGCGAACCATCCCTACCCCCGCTGCGTGCACCTCTCCCTCCCGGCGAACCTCCCTACCCCCGCCGCGTGCACCTCTCCCTCCCGGCGAACCTCCCTACCCCCGCTGCGTGCACCTCTCCCTCTCGGCAAACCATCCCACCCCCGCCGCGCGCACCTCTCCCTCCCCGGTGAGCCATCCCACCCTCGCCGCGCACCACTCCCTCCCAGGCGAGCCATCCCACCCCGCCGCGCGCACCTCCCTCCCCGGTTAACCACCTTCTTCCCACGGTGAGGCTGCCCCTGGTTCCCCTCCGGCGACGAGGACAGAGCAGCAAGCGGCACGACATAGACGAGATCTCGACCGGCGGCAACGCCCAAGTTAACCACCTTCTATGGGTGCAGGGTTATTACAGGTTCCAACGTCGAGCACAAGCATGAGCTCCTTCTCCAGCGAGAGGTGCCAGGTAAAAATGTACTTCTCTTCATTGTGGCATTCTGTGGCATTCTTTTTACTCCGGCGGGCGGCAAGGAGATTGAATGAAATTTTGACCCGCTGAGTGGAGAATTACGGGAAGTACAAACGTAGCAGTAATGGGAAGTACATACAATACTTAGGTAGAAGTTCAGAGCAGTAGAACATGCGAGCAAGGAAGTACCTGCTTAGAACTATTCCTGCTAGGGAGGAAGTACCATAGTTATACTGAGAGAAGTACCGAGTAGTTTGAAGTAGCAGTACAGGGTGTCCTTTATGCTAATTTGGTACTCATCTTTTGCAGCTGCTTCTTTGGAGCTGTGGAATTAGCAAGCTTAGGGAAGTGCAAAAAGGTTCTGTGTAGTGAAGAGTAGCAGTACAGAATATCTTCAAGCGGCAGTGCAGAGCAACACAGAAAATCACTACACATGAAAACTATAAATATCGATTTTGAGAAACTTCCTTGTGTCAATTTAGATGAGCTCTGACAATTAGTTTGTCGTTTTGTCGTTTAGTGTGAGACATCATGCCACCCCGTGCAGCAAAAGTGCCTACTTGGTCAAGAAAAATTACCAATGAAATGAAGAATACGAGAACGTCTCCAAGATTTAAGCAAAGTTTGACTCATTTGCCAAATCGGTCAGCTGACTCAACTGCAATTGCACATGTTGTTACACATGAAAACATCGATCCCTATGCTCGAACTGAGGTGAGGTCCTCAATCAAAAGAAAAATGTTTACAACTCATTGCTATATGTCGTTACTAATTGCGATTCTGTTATAATAAATGTACTACAATACTGCACTTAATACATTTGGATTTTGGATTCTGAATACCTATTACATTTTTTAAAATAGTACAACAATGTCTGTGAGAAGAAGTACAAATTTACAAATCTTGTTTTGTGTCACTATATACATGCTCATGGTTAACAAAAAAAGAAGTATAGGTTTTGATTTCAAAGAAGTACATCTAAGGTACAGAAGCAGTACAGCCATGAGAAAATCTGACAATTCCTCATCAATTTTCTGACCACTTTCAGGTTGATGATTATGGTTTGTCATTGGATGCTACTCCACTCGTCACGAATGTAGTGCCTCTGCGGTGCACAATGGAAGATCCGCCAAATTTTTATGTCACTGGATATTCACCTGATCCTAGCAGCATGGAGCCGTCGCCGCAAGCTCCGAGCAGTTTCGTTTTCTCTGGATCATCAATATTGCCGAAAGCTGGCCATACAAGTAAATGTGTTGGGCCACAAGTGCCACCAAGTATTGAGCTTATTGTGCATGAGGTTTTAGGCATGCAGAGTAGCCGAACAAAAATTCCTGAGATTGGGGCTTTACATCCACCATATGTGGATGTGGATTCTGCGCATGCTGATACAAGTACACTCAACATGCATAAAGTACCTGCGGCTTGCCACACAGCTGGAAACACCACAAATCTCCGCCCTAAAATTGTTCTTGGAGTAGCAGGTTTGCATCCTCCGCGTCGTAAGCAGCCAGGTGTGGGTGATCATACGCTGCATCCACGTCCACCTTCATCGACTTTAAAGCAACAACCAGTGCGCAACAATACGTCAAAGAAATTGCCGGTGCACCCGAAACGTGACCCGCTGCTGCACAAATCAGTGGTTACGCCTCCTTGTTCGATACAACCTGACGACTGCATAACTCCAAAGGAGAATTGAAAGTATATCCATGTGAGTATAATAAACAGATGTTATTACTACATTTTCATAGTCAAACTACCTCTTGTTTGCAAAGCAGTACAAATGTAGTTGAACAACAGTACCTTTTTACTTGTATATGTAGTAACTCATATAAAATGAAAAGCAGTACTATGAACAAGTAAGAAATGATTGCATCTATACAGTTTTTCTTTGTCTAATAAGGATCATTAAAACGACACATAGTGCGGGAACACACGCAAAAATGGTTGTTCCAACTATCTGCTCGGTGTTGTATTGGCACACGGACGACACGTTTGTCACGCCAGCACTGTGCAGTTGATTGGAACAAAAAAACATTTGTTGTGCTGGTTTTCTTCAAAGAAAGTGTCATAAAAAGTTGTACAAGAATATTGTTACATGACAGTACAATAAAGTACTTTCATAGCAGTACAAGTATGTGTGCTTTTTTTATATGGAACTCACTTCTTAGGCAACTTTATGTACATTTTGGATTTATTTTGCAGAAATTTGACCTCCCAGATTACCTTGTACCAAAGATGGGGATGGTGTTCGAGGACTATGAAGCAGGCAGAGTGTTCTACAATAGATACGCCAGGCACGTTGATTTTGGAACAAGAATTGGACAGAAGAGTGGTTTCAATGGATACCTGTACTGCACACGTGAGGGGAGCACATGAGCTCTGTTTCTGAATCTGAGCGTCAGCGGGACAAGATGACAAAGCGATGTGGATGCAAGACGAAGCTGTGATTAAAGGGGAATGAGCACGATGATACAGTTGTCATTGTCGACATCAATTTTGAGCACAACCACCAACTAATACAGAGCCCTTCCATGCTTGTGTTTCTTCATTCCCACAAGTCATTTGACCCCACTATATTGGATTATGTTAAGTTCCTCCAATTCCAGAATGTTCTGCACCATACAATTATGTCTATCCTATATGGATCCCTCGGTGGCGGTCAGTTCTTGGCGTTGCACGGACGCGATTTAATCAACAGGTAACAACAAAAATGATATACACTATCTTTTCAGCTTGTGATTTCATGAGCATTAAAAAAGCTTCGGAAAGAACATGCTACTGAACAGTGTACAACCTTTTGTGTTGTTGAAATATGCAGGAAGCTTCTTAACTCTAAGGAAGATAGCATCGATGATGTCAAGAAGCTGTTGGGATTCTTTGCTGAGATGAAAGCAGTAAATAATGAATTCTTCTTCGACTTCCAAATTGATGAGTTTGGTCGCATAAAGAACATCTTCTGGGATAATGCAAGCTGCAGGGACGTGTACCAAGATTTTGGTGATGCGATGACATTTGACACCACTTATAAGAAAAATCAGTACCTTATGCCTTTGGGAGTATTTCTAGGAGTAAACAATCATCTCCAGTCAACAATATTCGCGTGTGCCCTTGTAAGGGATGAATGTGAAGAATCTTTTGCTTGGCTATTCAGAACCTTCTTGGAATGCAACAATGGGAAGCAACCTACAATAATTTTAACAGGTATAACACATTCCAATTTATATAGATCGTGAACATATAGACTGACATTGTAGTTACTTTACCTAGAAGCAGTTTTTTATATGAAATAACTATGCAAGTAATTTAGAAGTTTTTAATTTGAAAATACCAAAAGTTCAGGGATATTATGCAAAAAGAAGTTCTAATTTTACTATACAAGCAATACAAACATTATATTATCAGAAGTTCTAAATTTATAACACTAACCATGCCCCTTTCATTTTCTAAACAGACCAGTGCCCTTCGATGACCCCTGCGATAAAACAAGTTTTCACCAGGTCCCTACACAAGTTTGCCGATGGCATATAAAAAACAAGTACACCTCGCATATTTCATACTTGTACAACTTGCACCCCACTTTGAAGGCTGAGTTTGAGGCAATCATAAATTGGCCCCTGATGCCAACTGAATTTGAGACAGCTTGGCACCAGCTAGTTGATAAATACAAGCTTCATGATGATCACATGATTGTGCACATGTGGGCAGACAGGAAGGAATGGATATCAGCTTACTTCAAATAGGTTTTCTCTTCAAGGATGACTTTGACTCAACAAAGTGAAAGTATGAACTACATACTCAAGAAAGGATTTGTCAAACAGGACCAAAACCTGCACCGATTTGCTGAGCAAGTAAACAACTGCATTTTTTCAAGGAGGCAAGTTAAAAATGCACAGCATTGGCATCAATGGTACGCTATCAATTCAAATTTCTTTTTGTCTTTGTAAAAAGAAGTGGTAGATTATAGTTTTCGGGGAGGTACAGAAATAATACAGGGGAGAAGTACAGTTGTTACAGTTTACAGAAGTACAACAACTTCTTGCACTTGATATTTCCATACAATCATACTGACACACTTGCTTAAAACATTTTGCAGACAGAACCAAACACAAGAACTTACTACGGTTTTGACAAGCAGTTCAGTGAGCACTATACAAAAGCCGTATTCAACAAGTTCAGGAGGAAACTTAAAAATAGCACACTCTTCCGCATAAAAACAAGCCAGGATCCTACAGTTGACAAACATAATTATCTTGTGTCCTACCATGAGCAAACAGATACGTTCTCATGGTCAAACCATGAGTTCAAAGTTGTTGCGAACACTAAGACTGAGGAATACAGCTGCGAGTGCATGCTGTTTGAGCATACAGGTAATTATAGACAGAGAACACAAATAATGTTTACACGTCCAATTCCAAAAATATACAAAAAAGTGAATTTACTATTTATGGTTTTTTCATGATGAAAACTAATTGTTTTTTCATGCACAAAAACTACCTGCTCCTAGGTCTGTTCTACGTGCACATGATTGCAATGCTCGAGCACCTGAGAGTGAAGAGTGTACCTGATATCTACATCCTAAAGAGGTACACTACGAGAGCGAAGGCAAGGGAAACATTTGACAGGAGGGACTACAAGACTGAATCATTTGACGGGTCTTCGTTCCTGCATCAACAAAATGAACTTCTCCAAATAGTTTGAAAATTGTGAGAACAGGAGGCAAGTCAGACGACCAGCATGTAACAGCAAAAGTTGGCCTGCTAGAAGTGTTAAACAGGGTTGAAACAGTGGGTTCATCAACATCAGCTGATGATGATGATGATGGTGATGCATGCACTCCATCAGATATAAACCAGTTTGAGCCTGACTTATCAACAGAGATGCCGAGAACATCACATGACGATGATGACATGCCTAGTACTGGATGCAATGCTCAATCTGTAACTAAGGCTATCTTACCTCCACCAATATCAAAAACTAAGGGCAGCAGGTATAAGAACACAGCTGAATCGAGACCATCGGCGGCTGGAAAGAAAATGAAGCTGGAAGAAGCAGTCCTAAAAACAGATGACAAAACTGAAACAGGGAAGAGGAAATGTGGTATGTGCGGCGAGATTGGGTCAGGGCACAATGCGAGGTCGTGTCCAACAAAATTTCCCAAAGATGAAAAGAAACAACTAAATAAAAAAGTAAAAGGATATGCCAGGGATGCAAGCAAATTGGGTCAGGGCACAACATTCTAAGTTGTCCAGTGATCAAAGCTGCTTCGGAGATAGCAAAGAAAATAAAACAGAAATCTAAGAAGAAGAATAATATATCCACTACAGAAGATGATGAAGAAGAAGAAGAAGAAGAAGAATATGAACAGGAAGGAGAAGAAGAGGATGATGATGAAGACAATGATATTGATGAAGAGGACACCGAAGAAGAGGAAGAACGAACACCACCTCCCCCACCCAAAAAAGCAAGATACAACAGCAATAATCAAGCTCCAAAACAAACACAAACAAGGAGTAGCTCTAGATTAAAGAAATGCTGATTAGCTTGTATAATATATTAACTTGTCATATTGCTGCATGGGTTGTATGTTGCTCTCAGAACATAGATGATACATACTACAGCTACTGTGCAAACCAATTTCAGACTTAAAAATATGCTGATTTGGATGGATGAGTACAATTTACTTGTTATATTGCTGTAAAAAGTTATATGGTAATGTGCTAATGTGAGTCATGACTGATATATAAACAAATACATTGACATTGAAAATTGATCTGGTTCTATAAAACCCATAGATTTAATAAACTTTGCAAGTATATATAAACAAATACATTGACATTGTAAACACATATATATTTACAGACTTTGCAAGTATTATTTTAACAAACAACAAGTTTCAAAGAAGTACATAATACATAGATAAAGAAGTACAAACGTAACACTAAGGGAAGTACATATACTATTATGACATCAGTTCTATAATTTTGAAAAATAAAGTATTTTAAAAAATCAAGGTACTACACCAGTGACTATACGCCCTGACTTCGCATAAAGAAGTACAGAATACATTGATAAATAAGTACAACCGTAACACTAAGGGAAGTACATATACTATTATGACATCAGTTCTATAATTTTGAAAAATAAAGTACTTTTGATAAATAAGGGTACTACACCAGTGACTATACACCTCGACATCACATATAGTAAAAATGTTTCTGTATCATTTCTATTTGCCTACCTTTTAGAAACGTATATAAAATGGTGCCTAACCACACCCACCTACCAACCCCCCCCCTACCTGACCCCCCCTTCCATAACAAGTAAAATATTCTATTATATTTAACAAAATGAATTATTCAGTAAAAAATGCTTGCTATAATTTTGAGTAAATTATAAAGAATACATTTTGAGTAAAAAATCTATGTTGAAAAAGAAGTACAGTAAATACAACTATAGGAAGTACAAAATAAGCAAAAGTGGAAGTACGAGAATATATTTTCAATAAATGTAAAAATTGATGCCAAATGTTTCAGCATAATTCACACTAAATACACATCATCCAGCAGAGATGTTTTGTATGCTGATAAGGCGACAATATTCCCACAAATAAAGTAGTTCTTCACACAACAGATCATCTAGACTACAAAAAGGACACATTGTCTAGCACATATCCTAGTCGCACTACATATTGTGCGTCATCAAATCATTCAGCTGGGAGCTGAGTTAACATCAGCAGCAGTTCTTCACCCTGTGTTGACAACGTAGAAGTAGGGGAGAGGCTCTGGTTTTCCTCCGGAAGGTCCTTAAGAGGCACCTTGTTATCCTCATGGAAAAGAACTCTGAACATGTACTCAGCCTTCCAGTCCTCAGAACGGTCCTGCGACAAAAAATAAAAATGTCAGCACAATGAGCGGCAAAAAAACAATTATGAAGAAAATATTTTTTGCTTCACAAAACAAAAACTGGGTAGTCTGCAGGGACAAACATCGTAGTTCTTGATATGCTCGACGCATCGATCCCCATCATACGCGCACACAAACTTGAGGCAATAGATACCACACTCATTAACTCCCTGTTGAGCAGGCATCAAGTAGTGTGGTTTATCTGCAATCTTGCTCTAGCACGGTATATTGTTCTTCTTGCACGCTTCTTTGCCATAAACAGCTTGCATAATAGCATCAAACCTTTTGCCCTGTAAAAACAGAGGTGAACTCAATCCTTGAAGTGTAAGAAACTGTTTACTAAAATATCAAAATGGAACAAGAAAAAATTATAAACATAAAAGTAAAGAAGCATAAACTCACAATTTCTTTTACATCACGTTTGTGGAACTCGCTCCTTGTTATTTGAGTGCTGCTTCTTGTCGGCCAATTTAATGAATCTAGGACATCAAATGTCTTACAGGATTTGTTCAGAACATACAACGAATGGTGGAAAGTAGATGAAGTACCAACAAGTTTACAGTTGGGGAGCAAGATCTGTTTTTAAAAATAACAACAAGATGTGTAAGAAGTAGTTACATATATAGATAAAACAACTGTGTACACTGCAAAAACAAGCAGAAAAAAGAACATGCTAACACATAAATGAAAATTTTAACAAACTATACTAACCAGTCTGCCAACAAAAGATTTTGTGAAGGCTCCACAAAATTGTGGAACAACCTAACTGCTTCCTCGAGATCAAATTTTGTGGTGTTCGTCAAATTATCCAGTCCAAGAACATACTGCACATCAAATAAAAAGTGCTTTAAGATTAGAAAATACAGGGCACACATCAAAATACAAAAAGAAAAATAACATACACATGAAAATAAGAGAAACTTGCTCAATAGAACCAAAAACATTACCGCAACGAAGTACGAGCTCAAAAGTACACGCTTCCCAGAAGCAAAAACATGACTCATGGTTGCGTCAAAATTAAAGCTAGAAATGACAAAGTCCATCATCTCGCCTTCGATCTGCCCATATTGAGCAAAATTCCTTATGAAATCTTCACCGGTGAAAGTTGTCTCAACCTCAAAACCAGTGTCATTAACACCGTGAACGAACCTAGCAAAAGTTGTTCTGCAATTGGAAAAAATGAAGATAAAATGAACTAAATTAACATAAGTTATTAAAATGGTTACATCTACAATTTTGAAGAAGCTAATGAAGGCAGTACATGTTTAAGCAATACATGGCAGTACAAAGGTTGAAATTAGGGAAGTACAAAAATACAAAACCAAGAAGTTCAACAATAAAACTTTGATAAGTACTAGAATAACTATCAGAATTCAGTACAAACTTGTTTAACCAAAAGCAGGGTACTTGCTTTTAAAGCACAAAAAACATGGCAGCAAGAAAAATAAGAAAAAATAGAAAAGAGTAAGAATATATTATTGCGAAGCACAAGATTAACTAAACATCTAAAAATATTAGCAAAACTAGTAAGATCAAGAAGAACGCACAGTTTATACTTTTGAATTGCATGCTTGCTTAGCATGAAATCCTTCAAAAGCCTAGCATTTTGGATATTACTATACACGACGGGCCTTAGCTGCTCAATCTTTGCTTTCTTTGGCACACGCTCATTGGACAATAAATTCGTAGAGTCGATCCCGGGAGCTTTCTTATTCTTCTTTGCAGGGAAAATTGCCCCCTGCTTACCGTGAGCCAGCCTGCCGGACCTTTTGGTTATTATTAGCCTGACAAAGTCATCGGTGTCAGTAGATTCATGTCCAACAACAATTTTCTCGAAATCTGAATCAGACTCCATAGCCAGCTTCTTCTTGCTGGGCGGCGTTTTCGTAACGACGGGCTTCTCTTCCAGAACCTCGACATCTTCTTGGCTACTGATAGTAATAACTTCATGAGAAGGCTTAACCATTTGGGTCTCAAACAGTGAAAAGCTTTCATCCCCAACATTCATACATTCACCTGCATTAAATTGACAAAGACAGAAATTTAAAATAAAAAAATGAAGTACAAAATATCATGAGAGACATGTGAAACCATAAAAAGAGAGTGATCTAGCACAAAACTTGCATAACAAAAAGTAGCAAAAAGATGTACAGATAACACTGCTGCTATGATGGCTATATCACAGCTACAAGAAGTACAATAATGATGCAACTAGAAGTGCAGGTAAATTTTTTATATAACAGGCTGATCAGAACAAAACACAAAACTAGTAAATACTAACCTGGATGATAGCCGAACAGCTTGTTAAAATCAATATTGAAATGGCCAGACATAGCCCAACTAAAAAGCACGGTCTTCTTCATGTTGGCAATGTCAGCATGTGCAAAGTTCATAAGCTCTTTACCATCCCACGACTGAACAGTGGGCAGCATGAAAAACCCACAAGAACACCTTCATACACAACAAAAGGAAAAAACACTAATGTGAATGAATTAAAAAAAGTGTTATCCATCTAGCAAAAAGAAGTGTGTGATAAGAAAAATTGCGCGCATGTCTCACCCATCTTCTTGTTTCTCTGTGCTCATATATCTGGTCTCAAAACTGTCGATGTTATCAGGTTTTAGATGGATATCCATTTTATTGCTAACAGCCCTGCAGAGAATCTTAACATTCTTCACCATTTTCAGGAAAATGTTCCACCCATCTTGGTCATCCTTGTCGGACAGAGAATCAATGTACTAGAAGCAATGTCTTTTCATGTCTATGCTGATGGTCACCCAGTGACCAATACGAGCTGACTCAGCTGGATACCTTTTGGGAGGAGGAGGATCTAACGTTGGGAACACAATCTGCAAAAACAATATAAAGCACAAGCAAAATAACAAAAAGTCACTAAAAAACACAAAAACCAAAACCACACACACAAAGATAACCAAAATTATAATTTACTCACAATATCCTTCTTGTCAATACGCTTGTCTCCGACTCTCTTTGAAAACCATTTAATCACGGGAGCAGATATATCTCCATGATACAACTTAGACTGCACAAAAATATTACATAAAGCAAGCATAAAAAAAAGGTACGCTCACAAAAATAAAGTAGCAAGCAAAAAAAGATAGGCAAAAGATTAAAATATAAAGAAACAAACTTACAGTGATCCAGTATGGCACAACCAACTTTTCAGATTCTTTATACCTCTCTGATAAAATGTAGATACCAACAGATGCTACTTCTGTGCCAAGCACGCCATCAGGGCGAAACACTCTAGCAATATCCAATACGACAGCTTTGCAATACATATTCTCAAACATAACTTCTCCACTGAAAATTATTATGTACCGCATAATAATCAGAAGGAAACAGGTGAAATAAAAAAATTATAAAAGCATGAAAAAAGATAGAACAGAGGAAGTAAGAATACAAAACATACGCAATCTTGTCCTTTTCTTCAATAGAAGTAACTGCATTGTAAAACCTTTCAACAGAATCTGGAATCTTAACCTCATCTTGTATCAAATGATCAAAATAATCAACACCTGTAGAAAAAGAAGTACACTAAAAGAAGTACAAAATATACATGTAGAGTAAGTACATAAACAACTTTAGGAGAAGTACATAACCTCATGACATAATGAAAAGTGTAGCTACTCTAGATACACAAGAAGTACAGATATAAAGCAGTGCCGAACTAAAACAGTACAGAAACAACTGCAAATGCGATTCTGAAATCAAGATGTGCTAGTCAGTTGAGCGACTGTAGCTAACAAGAAGTACATAAACAACTTTAGGAGAAGTACAGAACCTCATGACATAATGAAAAGTGTAGCTACTGTAGATACACAAGAAGTACAGATATAAAGCATTGCCGAACAAAAACAGTACAGAAGCAACTGCCAATGCAGTTCTGAAATCAAGATGTGCTAGTCAGTTGAGCTACTGTAGCTAAGAAGAAGTACATCACTAAAAAGTAGTACAAATATACCTTCAATAAGGGGAAAGGCAGTACAAACATACATACACAATGTAAATCACAAAAAGGCATCAGGACACAAAAGCACAGCATCGATTACACCGATATAAACATATTACAAGTATCACAAATGTTTCCCGAAACACATATTGTACATTTTTTTAACAAAAGAAACCCACTTCCCATAAACATACATCACACACTCAAAGATCACCACAATAGCAAAAAGGTTTAAAGCTTAGAGATGGGTGTGGACATTATTTGTTCTTGCCTATGTCTTTGCCTGCAGAAGATGGTGCAACTTTAACAACAAGATCCGGCACAGCAACAGATGGGATCTTGTGTGCATCTGATACGGGAACAGCTTCGAGCTCAATGCCAGCATGAACAGTAGCGGATGTCTTCTCAAGAGCAGCTGTGACTGTAGTAGAATCACTATGACCGGCGGCAACTTCAACTAGATCTTCATGAGCAGCTTAAGCAACACCAGCTTCTGGTTTCTTCACAACTCCAACATCACCAGTACGTTGTACATCTATCTCTTCATGATGATCTTCTCGCGTCGAAACACTGGACGCCACATGATGCTCAGGGGCACAAAATTGAGATAATGTTGGCCCACTAGTACTCACCTAACAAAAACACACAAAATTAAGAAATCATAGCAAAGCAGAAACATACTTGTACAAAAGATATCTCACCTTAACTACATGAGGAACAGTAGAATCAATGTGTTCCCCTTCTCCACCAGCACATGTATGCACTCCGGCAGCAGCAGCACCAGCATCTCCGCCGGAAGGAGGAAAATCTCCCTTAGAAATCTCCGTGAGATACTTTTGTGCGTGCTCTTCGAAAGGCTTGCAGCGACCATCTTGCATGGTCTTGTACATTACAAAACCATCCTTGATCTAGGATAAAGATTTCTGCAAATGATCAAGATTGACAGCCTCAGCATCCAACACAATCCTGTGAGCATCTTCATTAAATGCAAGCTCAGGGGGCAAAACTCTAGCAGTGCTGCTCAGACGGCTGGTGGTGGTAGGCAGGTGAAGTGACAACTGAACTGCCTTTGCTATTGCAGCATCAAGCTCTTGGAAAGTGGAATCAAACAAAGTACCCACTCCTTCCGATGAAACACCTGCAGCACTACTGCTTCCTGCAAACTTACGGCTACTAGCGTGAACAATTCCCGAGGACGGTTCAAACTTCCTCTTCTTGGGATACACACAATAATTGGTACCAGCCACTTCAACGCTTTCATCAAAATAGATAATATTGTTGCGCCCCTTTCACTGCAAAAAGAGACTGCAAAAATGTTATACAACAAAATAATACACTAATAGACAAAAGTTAAATAAAATAAAAAGTATAATAACCTAACAAATATAAAAAAGAAGTATAAAGCAGTACTAAATGAACAAGAAGTACTGAGATGAACACTAAAGCAGTACAAACAATGTATGCAAATCAGTACGAACAGATGCAAAACATAATACCTTTGTGCGAGTGTGCTGAGATGAACACTAAAGTAGTACAAACAATATATGCAAAGCGGTACAAACAGATGCATACATAATAATTTGTATAAAAAAGAAGTATAAAGCGGTACTAAATGAACAAGAAGTGCTGAGATGAACACTAAAGCAGTTCAAACAATGTATGCAAGGTAGTACGAACAGATGCAAAACATAATAACTTTGTGTGAGTGTGCTGAGATGAACTAAAGCAGTACAAACAATATATGCAAAGCAGTACAAACAGATGCATACATAATAATTTTTGTGAGTGGGATGTGGTGACAGTATTTATATATTGTATTTTTGTTAGCCAAATATGTGGGGGGAGACCCCCCCCCCAACACCCCCTAACCTCTTAGCACCACACCTACCTCCAAACTTCACATAAGATTAATTACTAATTAAGAAAATAGGACATCACCATAAAGTATAATACTTACAACTAAAAGAATTGCACTACAAAGGATGGTACTAAAGAACTCACCGACAACTTGCAAAAGATCCAAGATCTAGGGTCCGGGCCACCTTTCTTCAAAATATCCAGATTGGCAAGTTTCATAAGCTTCCTAGGATCCATGTAGATGGCACGGGAGTACCTCTTATCTTTATGGTTGATGGAGCGGTGGTCCAGATAATCCAAATAAGCTAGAACAGGCGCAATAACACAACCAGGAAGAGCTCTCCAGTCTGCACCTGCTTTCTGCCAGGCTTCAATAGCAACTCTCAGCTCTTCAACAATGAGCTGACAAATCTGCATGTTTTTCAACTTGACAATGTCAAAGTCTTCAACCATTGTCGCCTCCTTCTTCACACGCAGAGAATGCCCTGGGCAGAAAAACTTGTTGTATAAAATCAGACCAAACACCTTCAAAGCAAGGCCATCCCTAAGAGGATCATCGACAAGCTCTGACAGAATATTCCAAAGCTCATCAGTTTTTATATCTTTATTCCTTGGAATCCTAAGCTCATCCTTTAACTTCACCAAAGCAGCACCATAATCATATGAAGGACTTGGAGGAGAGTCGTCACCATTAGGCAGTGCAAAAAGCTTCTCAATGACATTTGCATTGATCTGCAGGACTTTGTTTCCACCAAGATCAAGGATCATGGTCCTAGGATCAGTATTATACATCAGAAAACAAGCAAGATGGCGATTAATGTTGGATTTGATCTTGAAGTCTTTGATATGAACAATATTAGCAGTATGGAGAACACTCAGGTGACATTCCTTCAACAACGCAACACAAAGAGCGACCTCCTTCAAAGAGCACCTAATCATGGTGTTGAAGCGCTTTTTCGCCACCTTTTCAACTTTGTTGCTAGGCTCACCTTCATCGCCTCTCTTCCTCTTGAAAGGCCTCTCCACAAACTCATACTGAAAAACATTAAAAAATAACACAAATTAATAAAGATGAAAAATAACTATACACAAAAAATGAAATTACAAAAAAAACTAGACTGAGAAATTTCAATGAAGAATATAAGAAGTACAATAACCACACAATTGGCAGTTCAATCATAACATCAAAGGGAAGTATAGAATATATTATGCAAGAAACACTTGACCAGAAATAATGAAATAAAAATTCACCTTCATGATATCATCTCCAGAATCAGAAACCTCTTCAGAAACATAAGGTTCGTCATCGTCGCCTTCTTCATCACCATCATCGGGCTCAAAATCATCATCCTTTGCAAAACGCACAGATTTGCGAGTAGCACGAGGTACCTTATTTGTGCTACCTCTAGTTTGCTGGCCCTTGGACAAAACCTTCTCCTTACGCTTAACAACATCGTTCTTCTTCTTATCAACATGTGTCTTAGCCTTGGACATAGCCTGGTTAGCTGCCTTAACCTTTTTTGCAACAGCAGGATTAAGATTTGCAGAGCTGCCTCTCTGAATAACTTTAGGACTTTGCCATTTACCATCGACATCAGGTGATTGTCTAGGCAGAACACGCAGGCTTCTGCATACTAGAGCATCAGGAGGTGACTTTACCTTCCTACAAGTTGTTCTAATCTTTTTTACAGGGACAAGGTTTACAGGACTCGAAGGGCCATCAGAAACACCAGCACTAACATGAAAAACTATATCCGTGCATTGAGATGAAATATCGTGCAATGCCTTTGACCTGCTATTTTCTCCGCCACCCTTAACTTCTCAGCCTCCAGCTGATCAGCGACATCCTCAGGCTGAGTCACAGCCTCTGTACCATCACTGGACTGTGACCGCGTCTCCGAAAGTTCCAAAGAGCCAATATCATGCTCACCCCTTCCAACAGGGCTAGAAGGATTGCTGGCAGGATGACTTTGCCTGTCATTCAATGCCTTAGACCTCCGGTTTCGAGTAGGAATGACCTCACGCGTATTCGCAGCAGGGATGTCCTCAGGCGTATTCGCAGCCTCATCAACCTTATTACCATATTCTCCATAAAGCTCTAAGCGAAGATCAGATAGAACATCTGATATATCATTTTCTGATCGGGAAACAGAATCTTCTGCAAACAAAATCAAAGAGGACAATGAATAAGTTTCAGACGCTGCAACACTGTCAACTGTCTCCTCTATGCAAAAAGAAATAAATATATTTGATATAATAAACACAACAACAGAAGTACTACACCAATGCTAGAAAGCAGTACAACAATACAGAAAACAAAAGATTGGAACAATTGCAACAAGAAGTACAAAGGAAACTACTAAAGCAATACAACAATTCTGCTAGTACTACAATGCAATATGGGAAAAATAAATAGCAATGTATTATCATGAGCAGTGTGAAAGCATATGTATAAAAGAAATACATGTGGCCAATTCTAAAAACCCTAAAATCACAACAGTTATAGAAAATATACAAATAAAACTCACCACACTACAACATGAGGAAAAATTGTGAAATAAATAAGAAGTACACATGTACTACACAAGTGAAGTACAACAACAGCATGGAGGAGCAATACAAAACTACAGCTTAGTGAAGTACAGAAAAACATTTGACCAAAAACAAAACATCAAATCACTGCATGTCAGACAAATAGACTTGTTGAAACATCAAACATATATACTACACCTGAGAAATAAATAATCTCACATCCACAACCAAACATATAATAAATAAAAACATTGCCAATCCATACCAAAACCACACATGAGCAAATCAATCCTAGGAACAAAATTAAAAAATGTACTACATCAACCAAAACATCACAATCCCAAGCACAACATTTGTGGGACGAACGTTGCGCCGATTCGGCCATCGGGCTCTTAGGTGGAGACAACATGCCTGCGGATACACCAACCAAATCGATCTGCAGGAAGAATCCTTGCTTCACCAAGTATCAAAACCCATACCAAAATCGACCACCACCAAGCTTCCCCTCTGCTGGGGATGAAAACGGCCGCGGGCAAAAGGAGAGCAAAGCATTAGAGACAAAGGGAGAGGCGAAAAAAGAGCAACAAATAGGAACTGCAGCTGCTGCGGCGGCGATACCGAACTCCGCTTCACGAGATCTGCGGCAGAGTCGCAGAGTGCTGTACCCAGCAACTCAGGGACAGGAGTGTGGGGGAGAAAGAGAAAGGAAACAGACCTGGATAAGAGGGAAGGGGGTCGTGCGCGTGGTTGCAGCTAGCGGCAGTTGCTCGTAGCAGCGGTTGCACGGCTGGGGATCGTGCACCGGATTCGTCACCAAGGAGCACTAGGGAGAGAGACAGGAGGAGCGTCCGCGCGTGAGATAAGAGAAAGGGAGAGAGATTTGGGCCGAGCGGACGGATGGACAGAGTAAATGCCAACTCTCTGTAGTTATGGCCAGCAGTTAACTTGTCCTCACGACACGATTCGTTTCCGATTTTCAAAAACTAAGACAACCATAGAATTTCGAAAACACATAGGGATAAGACAATATTCGCAGAATAAAATTAAAAAATGATACCTAATTTTTTTATAGGAAAACAAATACACATATTCCAAAAACAATATGAAAACAGTTAATTAAACAGTTAATTAGAAACAATGCAACACAACAATTTACCCTGGAAATAGCAGCAAGCTAATATGCTAACCTACCTGTGAAGAAATTTATAGAAGGAAACTACTACGGTAAAGTTCTGTTATATAAAAAGAAGTACAATTTCTTTAAACAAGAAGTACAGTGGGGAAAGCATAAAGAAGTACACTATAGGTATACAGGGAAGTACAAGATTATTGCAGAATATTATTCTATCATCGATTGTAGAATAGACGGCATATATATATATATATATATATATATATTATAAAAAGTAGAGTTGGTAATGATGGTGTGCCTACCATCCTGCAATATAGGCCGTCCGATTTATATCCGATAGATATGAAGGAAACTATGGCAATTTTGCAAAAAGATACCCACACCCCTCTCCACATTTGCAAATAAGGCCTTCCCTCGTTCATCATTTTCTCGCACAAGATAAACTATTCATACAAATGCATCTTGATGTTCCGTGCAACGCATGGGCATCTTGCTAGTTCTAAAAAACTTTCCATCATTTGCCACACTACTAGTTGCAGATGAAGAACCTACCCAAGCACAGTGCAATACATGAGCGACGCACAATTACAAGGTGATATTCTATTGGGCAATGCAAGCTAAAACCAATTACTTTTACAGCAACAATAGCAACCAGGAAATTTGAAGGGTAGGTATGAACAAAATTGGAACTGCACATGTACTACTAAGAGATTCAATACACACATTATCAATCAAGGAGGAGTACGATGGTCACGGCGGCCTCTGTGCATCATGGTCGGCAATGGGAGTCATTTCATTGTCCACGACGGTGGTGCTTATGCGCTTGGCGTAGGCTTCCTGGAAGCAGATCTGAGACCATGGAAGACGGTGCCGGGGAAGAGGCACTATTGTAGGATGCTGCTAACATGACACTACGATCAGAGACCCTTAGACAAAACTGTGTGCGATGCAATAATCGCAAACGGTGGTGTAAAAAAACTATCAAAAAAAGGTGCAAAATGTTTGTGATGACGGATGCATCAAACACGGTTCAGATTTTAGTTGCGTGTGCGATGCAGGGCATACGGTTCAGTTGAATTAACTGTCTGCGATGAGGAGGAACAAAAGAAACGGGCAGCCAGATGAAGTTGTGTGCAATATACAACATACAGTTCACTCAGATGAATTGTTTGTGATGAGGAGGAACAACAGAAACGGGCAGCTAGATAAAGGTGTGTGTGTGATTGAGGGCGTACGCTTCAGAAGGATTAAATGTTTGCGATTAGGCAACAGAACAGAAACAGTCAGCTAGATCAACGTGTCTCCGATTGATGGCATACACTTCACATGGATGAACTGTTTGCGATTAGCCACAACAAACAGAAACAGTTAGACAGATCAATGTGTGTGCACTAGATGGGCACACATTCTAATTAAAAGAAGTGTGGACGATGGTAATAATGAGCGTGCACGGTTGTTGGAACAAGACGTGTGCTGACATTGCCTATTCGGTGCACCCTATGGTGCAAATGGCACATACGCGGCCGAGAAAGTGTGCCCATGTTACGCCTTTCGGGAATAGAGTCACACTTAGAACTGTCAATAAATTTTGAGCCTGTGTCCCGTCACATTCCAAATTACTACCATGCTATATTTAATTGCAAACCTGTTCACACGGATCAAAACCTAAACGATTTCCCACTTAGGAGCGTATTTGTACTTGGTTATAAATACTACTACTCCAAGATGACTGCACATTCCTCCTCAACTCCCCATCCACAAAAAACAAACAAGTCATTCATCATGGTTCCCTTGCGTCTGCCATGGCCAGCGTGAGTTCTGGGTCGAGAGATTGCCACCAAGGAGAAGCGAGCATGGAAGCGGAAGCATGACAGATGTCCCGCCTCGCCGCGAAAGCAGCCGACATGTCCCGCCGCGCAGCCGTAGCAGCACAGAGGTCCCGCCGCGCTGTCGATTGAACAGACTGGTCCGGCCGCGCCACGGAAGCAGAAGAGATGTCCCGCCGCACCGTGAATGCAGCAGAGATGTCCTCCCGCACCGTGGCGGCCTAGGAAAATGTCTCGTGGGCAGGCGAGGACTCTTACAGGCACATGCATGCGATCATCGATAGCCAGATAGATCAGATCTCTGGCTGGGCGAGGGTGCAGGACGACATGAAAGCCTCGCTTGAACAGGCTACCGACATCATCTGGCAACTAAATGAGAGCAATGCGGAGCTCCGGACTGAGCGCGACCTGCTAAGGGCGAAGATCGTTAGAAGTGTGGAGCAGCAGTAGGAGACCACTGCCTTGTTGAAGAGGACTGACATCATCCTCGAGAAACTTATGGACGAGAATGCCATGTTGCGCATCAAGCACAGAAGGCTGGTGGAGGAATCCGTGGATGCTCTCAAGCAGCATCTTGAAGACAAGAAAGAGCTCATCGCCGCTCGCCACGGAGACTAGTTCCCACGACCTGCAGCAACGCATCAAGAAAGTAGAGATCAGCGAGCTAGATTGTTGTCTTCCTTCTTCTTTCACCCTTGTGTATTTCGGACGTTGCCGCATGTGGCTTTTTAAATTATGTTCCTAAATATGTAAGACAATTATTATGCACTGTCATCTCCCTTATATTCATCAGTATTGCTATAAGTCGCATACGATGCTATATAGTTCCGTCGGATCTTACATCAAGATCCGTGCAAAAATTTCTTTTCAGATTTTATTTTTTCTCTCTTAACTCTCAGTCCAGTGAGACATAGCCACGCTGTGAAACAGGGGCTCGGGCGCCATTAATGGAGACGTTGGGAGGGAGGTGTGTGGCGGATAGATGTCAAAGGGCTCTCCTCCCGATGAGCACGCGCAGGGGTCTGATCGCACGCCTCCTGTACCCAAATAGCTACCCCGCACGACACCTCCTAGCCAATAAAAAAAGGGGACGCTTGGCGGCATGTAATTGGTAAGTAGAACGCCCATGGTTTCAATAATACTTGTGTTTCGGATTTGTAATGTGACAACACTTGTTCCAAAATGACTTTGTTGATTGTTAATGTGTGCGCCTTTGCAAATTGGACAGAAAAATTACCACAACATGTTGGTGCCATGTCATGACACCATGCCAAGTTTCATGATTTTCGGCGTGTTTTGGATTTACAGGAACTAAAAAACCAAGTTTCTCAATATTTCCAGCCAAGCCACGATGCCCAGATGTTTGGATTTCATTCCCATTCCTTGCATGGGACCGGGAAATCCACCCAAGGACACACATGTGATCTTTCAACCAACTGTGGTGCACTGGAGCATGTGCTTGTAGTTCAAATTTGAATTATGCACATTAAATGCCTAGAAATTCAATTAATGTATAAAAAAGGCCAAATGAACCCGGAATAATTCCAAAATTTAGCATGATACTTCTATTTTGTCTAATCTACCTGCATAAAAAAACTAAGGCGGGAGAAGGCAGTGTATGTCGTTTCGCACACGGAGGTGACACGTTCCCTCTCGGAACCATGAGCCTTCTTGAGAGAAGCTCCGTTTTGAAAGAAGCTTATACCAAAGCTTGGTCCCAATTTGGCTAAAAAAATACCACAGCATGTTGGTGCCATGTCATGACACCATGCCAAGTTTCATGATTTTTAGGCATGTTTTGGATTTACAGGAATTAAAAAACGAAGTTTCTTAATCTTTCCGGCCGAGCAACGACGCCCAGTTGTTTGAATTTCATTCCCATTTCTTGCATGGGTCCTAGAAATTCACCCAAGTACATACATGTGATTTTTCAAACAACTTTGGTGCACTTGAGCATGTGCTTCCAGTTCAAATTTGAATTATGCACTTTAAATTCCCAGAAATTCAATTAATGTATAAAAGGGCCAAACGAACCCGGAATAATTCCAAATTTTAGCACAATACTTCTATTTGGTCTAATCTGCCTGTGTAAAAAAATTAAGGTGGGAGAAGGTAGTGTACGTATGTCCTTTCGCACACGGAGGTGACACTTTCCCTCTCGGAACCACGAGCCTTCTTAAGAGAATCTCCAGTTTGCAAGAAGCTTGTCCCAATTCGGCCAAAAAAATTAGCACCACATGTTGGTGCCATGTGATGACACCATGCCAAGTTTTCATGATTTTTAGTCGTGTTTTGGATCTACATGAATTAAAAAACAAAGTTTCTCAATCTTTCCGCCTGGGCCATGAGGCCCAGATGTTTGAATTTCATTCCCAATTCTTGCATGGGACCTAGAAATTCACCCAAGGACACACATGTGCTTGTAGTTTAAATTTGAATTATCACTACAAAAAAAGACACATCTGTGACATTTTGGGCCGAATGAATTTTTTTTCTGTCATACTTATGACACTTCTATGACGATAATTGTGACAAAACCTAGTAACATCATAGATGTGGTGGGCTCCTACTTCTATGACAAAAAATCATGACAGAAAATGGGCTTTTCGTCCTAGGTGGGCCCGCGACGTAGCTGCATGACATTCTTTGGGCCATCCATGACGGAAAAAACCGTGGTGGGTGGTTCGGGGCCGAGCGATGCACGTTCCTCTCGTACACGTACGCATGTGTGTGTGAGGCGTTGGCTCTAACTGAACCTGACCAAGGCGTTGGGCTCTAACTTGTTAGAACCGGATTTTTGGGGTATTAATTTCCCAGAAAATGGTCCTTGTGCTCACCATCCCTAGGGTTATTGTTAGTTGATGAGGCACCAACTTGATGTGGACATTCCAAGCAATATACAAAATATGTAGTACAAGACCATTCTGGCCTATGAGTACAACAGTTGGTTTCTAGTGGCTGATGGCGGAAGCGGTTTGTGGTCTTTCAGCGTCTATGGGACTCCATTTCCCACAGGAACAGCTGACATGGATAACTCCTATCTTCGCGAGGATGCTATCACCATTGCTTAGGTTCCGGGGCTGTCATCGCAACGCTCCTCTCCAAGCAAGAAATCTGGCAAAGACAATAGCCAGGGACAGCCAGTGAGTACTTTGAATCTACTCGCAAACATTATGAACACGGGTATAACATAACAAATGATAATCATGCACTGAAGTATTCTATGATCACAACGTCAGTGATAAAATAAAATCCTTGGTGCACATAAACAAGTTATTCAGATAAAACATGACTATGCAATAAGAGAGTAGAAATAGAATGCACCGATCGGGTGTCTGAAGCGACGCCTCGAAAGGACAATAACGTAAAGCATGCCTCAGTCGGGCGTCTGAGCGACACCACATAAAGGGCTTATAAAGTAAATAAATACAGCATTCCACAGTCGGGCGTCTGAGCGACACCACATAAAGGGCTTATAAGAGAAACAAGTAACGAACATGCCACAGGCGTCTGTGCGACACCACATAAAGGCTTATAAAGTAAATGAATAACAAGCATGCCACAATCGGGAGTCTCAGCGACACCACATAAAGGGCTTATAAGAAAATAATCACAGTGAATATCCAGGAGGTAGAACCGTCCCAGGGATACTCAATAATTCAAGTAATATAATGGGTTAGTCCATAATAATGATAGTCAGAATCATCACAAGTACAATTCATGATCCATGTTCTGGTTTAACAATTTCTCCTCCGGAGACCGACACTAAGACCGACACTTGACCCATCCCAGACTGTAGTCCTTAACCATGGACACGGCTATTCAAATAGATATGACCTCTGCAAAGGGTGTACGCTTTACCCACGAGTAACGGATTCCTTTAGTCCACCGGGACTAATTCCATTTATGGTCTTTTAATTGAAAACACACCTGACTCGCACACACCAGCTTAACTTACCGGTGTCTGGAATCACGCACGACACCTGTCAAGCAAAACTCTAAGTGGGGAGGCTACAACCTCGATTAGCATGGGATCAAATTTATACCGCGCGCTACTAAGGGGTGCCCCCCTCTCGGTCCCAACCAGAAGCACCCATGCCCTTGGACCATGTGGCCTGCCTACCAGATGCAGCCGGTATCTTCCACCATGGCCTCTCTGTATGGTGTTTGCCAAGAAAGGGGTTGACAATTTACTGAACTGCACCCTACCTGCGGCAGGGACAAGTGGTAGTACGAAACAAGTATGGGAGTTACTGGAACAAGACTCGATCTATGGTCGACTCAGGAGGTTTGAGTATTCCCAGCATGATTAGCAAAACAAATGTATTTTCAACCAACAGACAGAATCACCACTCAACATACCCCGTCATGCCATACCGGACACAATCGTCTCTATGAGGAACTAGGGACAAGGTCGTGTCTACCCAAGACAACGACTTTCCCGGCTTCCTTCCGGTAGGTATGAAAGACACACGAGGATGGTAGCTATCACAAGCATAACCATTTCCAACAGCAAGAAATCTTCATTATGCATTCATGCGTATGATCGTATCATCACATAAAATAACGAATGCCTCATGTCAAGGTGGTGTTGTAATCGTATCAAACAACACACAAAAAAATATTATGCCAGAGTTTATAATGCTTGCCTTCAAGTTGTGGAGAGGCAGGGTGCATTCCAAAACTTTTTGAAAGTTTTCTTCTTCTTCAAAATCCTATTTTTGAAAATATTCAAATTAACCCATAGTTTCAAAATAGTACAAAAAAGTTGTCTGAATTTTTTTCAAATAAATATGGAAATAAACTAGACAAAATTTGAGAAAGGTAGGAAAAAGAGTCAACTCATTTGGAGTTATATTTAAAAAGTTATAGCCAGTCAAAGTTTAGTCAAATTTCTGTTTTTTAAATAAAACTGAAAAAGAAAAGAAACGTTTTGAACAGATACACGTAGGAGACGTACTTTGAGTTTACGCCTCAACTTATGCCAGCATGGACCGGCCCGTGGTCACTGACAGTGGGTCCCTTGGGTCCGCTGGTCAGGTTTGACAAGTCGCCCCTCCCTCCTTTCTCCTCTGCCCGAGCGGAGGCGGGGCTTCGGTGATCAACGCCGGCGAACGGCGGCTCCTCGTGGAGTTCTGAGGGCGGGGATGGATCCGCCAGTCCAGGGCGGTCCGCCCGGTGGTCGACAGGCTGGCGGGGACGAAGGGAGTCGCCGGCGGCGAGCTCCGCGGCGGAGGTGGCTTTTGGAGGATTTGGGGGTCTGGGCTACGGTGGTTCTGGTCATGTTTGAGAGGCTGGGCAGCTCCGCACGGTCAAGGGGAGTCGGGTGGTGGTGCTAGATGGACGGGGGAGGGCCTGCTCGCGACGAACGGAGCCGGAGAGTGGCGGCGGCCGAACTGGCCGGAGGCGACGAAGAAGGCTTCCCGCCGTCGCTTGCTCGCCGTGGGGCGCACTAGTGTGATGCTAGGAGGTTGCCTGAGGGTCAGACGAGATCGGGGGTTCCTTTTATAGCGCGATTAGGTCCGTTTCACGGCAGCCGAGGATAAGCTCGACGGCGAACCGCCGTTCTGTTGCTGCAGGGCAACGTGGCGGCGACGTGCGCTAGGAGACGAGCATGTGGATGAGCTTGAGCTGCTCCAAGGGGCAGCTAGCGCGCGGCTGTGGCTCGGGCGGCGCCGTCCATGGCAGGGGCTGTCGGGGCGGCGGTGGCGGATTGTGGTGGTGGCGTTGTAGGGCGCCAGGAGGGTGCTAGGGCGGCTCTACAGCGAGGGGGGAGTCGGGGCGCGCTGGCTGTGAGCTGGAAGGGACCAGAACGGGCGCGGGGAGGCGGCAGTGGGATGTGGCGACTCGGTGAGCGCGCGTGCAAAACGTGCACTCTGGGCGCGCCCAGCGCACGCACGCCAAGTGTTCGGCAAAATGCCAAGGCATTCCAGGACGCTTGGGTGGGGCTGGGGATTACTAGGTCTAGGCTAGGGTTTGCAAGGAGACAAGTGGACAAGCTTGTTGGGTTAGAGGATCAAGTTCACAATGCAAACTAAAAATCATGCCAAATCTGTTCATGCACTCAAGGTGTTTGACGGAATGCCAAGGGCATCTAGGCAACTCTGGGGTGGCCAAAAACTCCAGATCATAGTCTCTTTAGATGTAGGTGATGGTGGCAAGGTTAGTTTGGCAAAACTAAAAACTAGTTAGTGCAAGTTTTTGAGAAAACCAACTCTGGACAGAAACTAAAAGCTATCATTTCATGGACGAAAAATACTCCAATGGGTCCATTCTCCTGGACTTCAGGGTTTTGCAGGGAGGACTATAAGCAAGAGAAAGAATCATGGGCAACAGAGCAAAATAAAATGGGGTTGCAGTAGAAAATGCCAAACTGGACCAGAGATCAAAAGAGGATGATTTGCTCAAACTTTTCAAAGAACATTAGTGGGTTTTTGCACAAAGATGAATAATATACTCCTACTAACATCCCCTAAATTTGGTGGAAGTTTTAAAGGAATATTTAAATATGTTGTAGTGCAAAAGTGCAACTGGACCAGATTTGAAAACTTGGGGTAAAGCTCAAAATCTCCAAATGACTAAAGGATATTTTTGCATAAAAGTGATTTAGGCGCATCATATGTCATCCCCAAATTTTGGTGGGATTTTTAAATGAATTTATCAAAGGGTTGTAGTGCAAAAGTGGCTCTAAAGCTTATGAAAATCATTTTCAAGAGAAATAAAGTTCAGGGAAAATAATCATGTAAATAATTCCACTGATAAAAGAAATGATTCAAGAGAGGGTATACAAGTCCAACAACATGTTTGAAAGGTTTTCACTTGGGGTGAAAACTTCACAATATTAAAGAAAAGAGGGGTTCTGAAATCAAAAGATAAACCCAGAAAAAAAATTAATTTTCCTGGCAAAATTTTAATAAACAAAACATGGTTAAATTATTGGGATGTTACAACACTACCCCCCTTAAGAAAAATCTCGTCCTCGAGATTTCCTAAGGGTTGTTTTGAAAATAGGAATATAATTCCTATTTGCTGAAACCAAATAGTTTACTCATAGCACAAACTTTGAGTCGTCCGGGTTGGTTTTTGGTAGCTACGCCCGGATTAAAAATGCAATCGTACACCAACATACTTATGCATGGCTACTATTTAAAATGGGGGCGCACAAGCAAACATCATTTAATTACGACGATACAAGATCACACAATTACAGGGCGTGGACATACTAAGACTCGGTACTACTCGAGTGACTTTGTCTACCTCGTTAATATCTAAGCGGGCATGCCTTGTGGACGCTGAGGCTTCTCCACGGGTTTCACCATCGGGATTAGCTGGAGGGGGTTGAGGGGCTGCAGGGTCGGGGTAGCGATGATGACCATCCCGGGGATTGTTGGCCACAATCCCGTTGGAGCATGTTCCAAAAAGGCGACGAAGCACTTCTGGGGACATCAAAGTATTTTGGTCGATGGCTGGGGCTGATCTCAAGGACTCGATTGGTTGTCCGAATAGCATGACTGGGTTGTCGCCGTCGGGCTCATCTTCTCCTCTCACTAGGGCTCGGCGAACCAGTTCTCCACGAGCTGCGATCAGATCGAGGGTGATTTGATCGAACAGATCCTCTAGTGCACTTACATAGCCCACTAGATGCAACAATGCAGGATCCGTCTCATGATCTCTGTTGGCAACCTGGGGTGGCCTACCATACCCGTCACGGCTGGGGTAGTAGTAGAACGAGCGACAGTTAACTCTGGGCGACAAGTGCCGGAGTTGAACTATAGCCTCTCGAGCAGCTAGTTGGATGGCTTGTGTCTCAAAGGAAGTTGTCCTTCCGGTGAACCTATAGGGGCGTTCTGGCGATAGACCCCTACCATAGACGTGTACTATGGCCAAGAATTGATGGCTCTCACCGCTCATGGGCCTTTGATCCACAACATATTCATGGGGCTCTTCTAATGCAAAGGCACGGCGGGTGACGTTTGCTAGCACGGTCACAAAACCTCCAAGGTTGGTTGCTGTGGTCTCATTGTGAACAATGGGGCTAGGCATTATAGCTTGGTTTGGGGAAGAGGCTGTGATGTGTTATGTTGAGGCTAGCGTGCCCTTTTTATAGAAAAATGGGACGGAGTCTTCCTTCGCACGCTTGCGAATGAGACAATTTAGGTGTCAGTCACTAGCGCGTGATCGACAGGCTAGGCTGAGAGGTTGGGCATCGACTGCCAAAAGTGTCGGGGTCACTGTGTGGCTATCTTGCACGAGAAGCTTGGCTGGGGTTAGGTTAAGGTCTGGTGGTTTGGTTAACCTAGGTTTTTCGACCTGGCTAAGATAGGATTAGCCAATGGTCAGCCTGGCTCTGATACCAAGTTTGTCAGGACTGGATTTTCGGGGTATTAATTTCCCAGAAAATGGTCCTTGTGCTCACCAGCCCCAGGATTACTGTTAGCTGATGAGGCACCAACTTGATGCAGACATCCCAAGCAAAATACAAAATATGTAGTACAAGACCATTCTGGCCCATGAGTACAATAATTGGCTTCTAGTGGCTGATGGTGGAAGCGGTTTGTTGTCTTTCAGTGTCTATGGGACTCCATTTCCCACAGGAACAGCTGGCCTGGATAACTCCTATCTTCGCGAGGCTGCTATCACCATTGCTTAGGTTCCGGGGCTGTCATCACAACGCTCCTCTCCAAGCAAGAAATCTGGCCAAGACAATAGCCAGGGACAAGCCAGTGAGTACTCTTAATGTACTCGCAAACATTATGAACACGGGTATAACATAACAAATGATAATCATGTACTGAAGTATTCTATGATCACAACGTTAGTCATAAAATAAAATTCTTGGTGCACGTAAACAAGTTATTTAGATAAAACATGACTATGCAATCAGAGAGTAGAAATAGAATGCACCGATCAGGTGTCTGAAGCGACGCCTCGAAAGGACAATAACGTAAAGCATGCATCAGTCGGGCGTCTGAGCGACTCCACATAAAGGGCTTATAAAGTAAATAAATAACAGCATGCCACAGTCGGGTGTCTGAGCGACACCACATAAAGGGCTTATAAGAGAAACAAGTAACGAACATGCCACAGGCGTCTGTGCGACACCACATAAAGGGCTTATAAAGTAAATAAATAACAAGCATGCCAAAGTCGGGCGTCTCATCGACACCACATAAAGCGCTTATATGAAAATAATCATAGTGAATATCCAGGAGGTAGAACCGCCCCAGGGATACTCAATAATTCAAGTAATATAATGGGTTAGTCCATAATAATGATAATCATAATCATCACAAGTCACAATTCATGATCCATGTTCTGGTTTAACAATTTCTCCTTTGGAGACCGACACTAAGACCGACACTTGACCCATCCCAGACTGTAGTCCTTAACCATGGACACGGCTATTCGAATAGATATGACCTCTACAGAGGGTGTACTCTTTACCCACGAGTAACGGATTCCTTTAGTCCATCGGGACTAATTCCATTTATGGTCTTTTAATTGAAAACACACCTGACTCGCACACACCAGCTTAACTTACCAGCGTCTGGAATCACGCACGACACCTGTCAAGCAAAACTCTAAGTGGGGAGGCTACAACCTCGATTAGCATGGGATCAAATTTATACCGCGCGCTACTAAGGGGTGCCCCCCTCTCGGTCCCAACCGGAAACACCTATGCCCCCGGACCAGGTGGCTTGCCTACCGGATGCAGCCAGTATCTTCCACCATGGCCTCTCTGTACGGTGTTTCCCAAGAAAGGGGTTACAATTTACTGAACTGCACCCTACCTGCGGCAGGGACAAGTGGTAGTACGAAACAAGTATGGGAGTTACTGGAACAAGACTCGATCTATGGTCGACTCAGGAGGTTTAAGTATTCCCTGCATGATTAGCATAATAAATGTATTTTCAACCAACAAACAGAATCACCACTCATCATACCCTGTCATGCCATACCGGACACAATCGTCTCGATGAGGAACTAGGGACAAGCTCGTGTCTACCCAAGACAACGACTTTCCCGGCTTCCTTCCGGTAGGTATGAAAGACACACGAGGATGGTAGCTATCACAAGCATAACCATTTCCAACAGCAAGAAATCTTCATTATGCATTCATGCGTATGATCGTATCATCACATAAAATAACGAATGCCTCATGTCAAGGTGGTGTTGTAATCGTATCAAACAACACACAAAAAAATTATGCTAGAGTTCAGAATGCTTGCCTTCAAGTTGTGGAGAGGCAGGGTGCATTCCAAAACTTTTTGAAAGTTTTCTTCTTCTTCAAAATCCTATTTTTGAAAATATTCAAATTAACCCATAGTTTCAAAACAGTACAAAAAAGTTGTCTGAATTTTTTTCAAATAAATATGAAAATAAACTAGACAAAATTTGAGAAAGGTAGGAAAAAGAATCAACTCATTTGGAGTTTTATTTAAAAAGTTATAGCCAGTCAAAGTTTAGTCGAATTTCTGTTTTTAAATAAAACTGAAAAAGAAAGAAAAACGTTTCGAATAGATACACGTAGGAGACGTACTTTGAGTTTATGCCTCCACTTATGCCAGCGTGGACCCGCCCGTGGTCACTGACAGTGGGTCCCTTGGGCCCACTAGTCAGGTTTGACCAGTCGCCCCTCCCTCCTTTCTCCTCTGCCCGAGCGGAGGCGGGGCTCCGGCGATCAACGCCGGCGAACGGCGGCTCCTCGCGGGGTTTTGAGGGCGGGGATGGATCCTCAAGTCCAGGGCGGTCCTCCCGGTGGTCGACAGGCTGGCGGGGACGACGGGAGTCGCCGGCGGCGAGCTCCGCGGCGGAGGTGGCTTCGGAAGGATTTGGGGGTCTGGGCTACGGTGGTTCCCAGTCGTGTTTGAGAGGCTGGGCAGCTCCGCACGGTCAAGGGGAGTCGGGTGGTGGTGCTAGATGGACGGGGGCGGGCCTGCTTGCAATGAACGGAGCCGGAGAGTAGCGGCGGCCGAACTGGTCGGAGGCGAGGAAGAAGGCTTCCCGCCGTCGCTTGCTAGCCGTGGGGCGCACTAGTGGGATGGTAGGAGGTTGCCTGAGGGTCGGACGACCTTGGGGGTTCCGTTTATAGCGCGATTAGGTCGGTTCCACGGCGGCCGAGGATAAGCTCGACGGCGAACCGCCGTTCTATTGCTGCAGGGCAACATGGCGGCGACGTGCGCTAGCAGACGAGCCTGCGGATGAGCTTGAGCTGCTCCAGGGGGCAGCTGGCGCGCGGCTGCGGCTTGGGCGGCGCCGTCCATGGCAGGGGCTGTCCGGGCGGCGGTGGCGGCTTGCGGTGGTGGCGCTGTACCGTGCCAGGATGGGGCGAGGGCGGCTCTGCGGCGAGGGAGGAGTCGGGGCGCGCTGGCTGTGAGCGGGAAGGGACCAGAACGGGCGCGGGGAGGCGGCAGTGGTACGCGGCGACTCGGTGCACGCGCGTGCAAAACGTGCGCTCTGGGCGCGCCCAGCGCACGCACGCCAAGTATTCGGCTAAATGCCAAGGCATGCCAGGAGGCTTGGGTGGGGCTGGGGATTACCAGGTCTAGGCTAGGGTTTGCAAGGAGATCAGTGGACAAGCTTGTTGGGTCAGAGGATCAAGTTCACAATGCAAACTAAAAATCATGCCAAATCTGTTCATGCACTCAAGGTGTTTGACAGAATGCCAAGGGCATCTCGGCAACTCTTGGGGTGGCCAAAAACTCCAGATCATAGTATCTTTAGATGTAGGTGATGGTGGCAAGGTTAGTTTGGCAAAACTAGAAACTAGTTAGTGCAAGTTTTTGAGAAACCAACTCTGGACAGAAACTAAAAGCTATCATTTCATGGACCAAAAATACTCCAATGGGTCCATTCTCCTGGACTTCAGGGTTTTGCAGGGAGGACTATAAGCAAGAGAAAGAATCATGGGCAACAGAGCAAAATAAAATGGGGTTGCAGTAGAAAATGCCAAACTGGACCAGAGATCAAAAGAGGATGATTTGCTCAAACTTTTCAAAGAACATTAGTGGGTTTTTGCACAAAGATGAATAATATACTCCTACTAACATCCCCTAAATTTGGTGGAAGTTTTAAAGGAATATTTAAATATGTTGTAGTGCAAAAGTGCAACTGGACCAGATTTGAAAACTTGGGGTAAAGCTCAAAATCTCCAAATGACTAAAGGATATTTTTGCATAAAAGTGATTTAGGGGCATCATATGTCATCCCCAAATTTTGGTGGGATTTTTAAATGAATTTATCAAAGGGTTGTAGTGCAAAAGTGGCTCTAAAGCTTATGAAAATCATTTTCAAGAGAAATAAAGTTCAGGGAAAATAATCATATAAAGAATTCCACTGATAAAAGAAATGATTCAAGAGAGGGTATACAAGTCCAACAACATTTTTGAAAACTTCACAATATTAAAGAAAAGTGGGGTTCTGAAATCAAAAGATAAACCGAGAAAATACAAATTTAATTTTCCTGGCAAAATTTTAATAAACAAAACATGGTTAAATTTTTGGGGTGTTACATAACTGAACCCGAGCGATTGCACTGCAGGCTACGCATTACTGAACCCGAGCGATCGATCGATGGCTGTTAACTGAACCCGATCGAGCGATTCCTTCGCTACTGCTGCTAACTAAAGCCGCTCGATGCTGCCTCTGGATGAACAGTGAGCGTTGCGGGGGGGCGGGGGGGGGGGGGGGGGTTGGATGAACAGTGAGCGGTGGGGGTGGATGAACAGGACCCCGTGGTGTTGCCTCTGGATGAATAGGACCCCGATCGATCGAGCCGGTTGGGGCTGGATGAACAGGACCCCGTGGAGGGCTGGATGAACAGTACGACCCCGTGGAGGGCTGGATGAACAGTAGAAGGTGGAGGGGTGGATGAATAGTAGCCCGTGGAGGGGTGGTTGAACAGGAGCCTGTGGAGAGGGGTGGTTGAGCAGTAGCCGGTGGAGTAGTGCGCAGTGGAGGTTGGATGAACAGGAGCCCGTGGAGGCTGGAGGAGGTCAATGGTGGATGAACAGTAGCCCGTGGAGGCTGGAGGAGGTCGATGGTGGAGATGAACATTATCCCGTGGAGTCGCGTTTTGCGGTACGCCACACCCCTCCCGATGAACAGGACCCCCGTTTCGACCGTCACTACTAGGGAAAAGCCTATACACAGAATCTTATCAGCAGCGCGCTCTAAAATAAGGCACTGCTGCTAATTAGTAGTAGCGTGCTCAGGAGTAACTCGCTTCCGAAACAAATATAGCAGTAGCGCGCCCGCTCAAAGACGCGCTACTGCTATAATTCCCACGAGGCCGCCGCGAGGCTAGTTATAGTAGCAACGCGTTATAATGACGGGCGCTACTGCTACGTAGCATAGTAGCAGCGCATTTCTCCAATAAGCGCTACTGCTAAGTTTACTACAAAAATTTAGTCCCACCTCGCTCCGTGAAGAGAGTTTCTACCACCTTAAATATGTTACTTCTCAAACTTTGACAAGCACTTGGTCTTCATTGAACTCTATGTGTAGAATTTGTGGCTGCATTATGAGTCTTCACCTGTTCCTAAACAGGTGAGGACTCATATTGACAAATCAGATTGTACACAAAAAGATCTTTGATGATCAATGTATTTTTGATATATTGAACAAAGTCTATTTTTACAAGCTGACACATAGCAGTAGCGCTTTATTGTGAAAGGCGTTGCTGCTAGATAGCTTAGCAGTAGCTTCTTTCCCTATAGCGCGCTACTGCTAAGCCATTCATCTCCCACCCCCATCTCCTCTATCCGATCCACTCACACAGTCACACACTCACTGGATCCCCTCTCAATCCCCCATGCCGGTCCACCCGCGTCGCCCCTCCTCCGTCTGCGCCGCCGTCACCTCCTCCTCCTTGCTGGACTCGGTACCGGCCTCCTCCTCCGCCCTCCCTCTCCACTCGCCGCTGGCCGGCCCCTCCTCGCTCCGCCTTCCTCCTCTGTCCTTCCTCCACTGGCCGCGCCGGCCGGCCCCTTCTTGCTCTGCCTTCCTCCTCCATCCTACTCTCTTCTCCCTCCTCGAGTCGCCCCTCCTTCTCCATCCTACCCGCTACATTTTTATTTAGTAGGCTAGTTCATATGCAACATTTTGATTTAGTTGATTTAGTAGGCTAGTTGATTTAGTTGACTTAGAACATTTTGATTTAGTTGATTTAGTAGGCTAGTTCATTTAGTTGATTTAGAACAATTTGATTTAGTGGATTTAGTAGGCTAGTTGATTTAGTTGATTTAGAACATTTTGATTTAGTTGATTTAGTAGGCTAGTTCATTTAGTTGACTTAGAACATTTTGATTTAGTTGATTTAGTAGGCTAGTTCATTTAGTTGATTTAGACCATTTTGATTTAGTTGATTTAGTAGGCTAGTTCATTTAGTGGATTTAGTATGCACCATTTTATTGTTATTTTTTCTGTACATGGATAGGTACGTACACTACTAGGGAAAAGCCTATACACAGAATCTTACTAGTAGCGAGGGTTAAAAACCCTCGCTACTGCTACTTACTAGTAGCGCAGGTCTTTAAACCTCGCTACTACTAAGTAGATAGCAGTAGCGCGGGTTTTTAACACTCGCTACTACTAAGCGGTCTCGACCGTGCCCCCCGGGACATGCCATATTAGTAGCGCTGGTTTTTAACCCTCGCTACTACTAAGGGAGATAGCAGTAGCGCTGGTTTTTAGCCCTCGCTACTACTAAGTGGTGCCATAGCAGTAGCGAGGGTCAAAAACCCGTTCTACTACTAAAGGTCCCATTTTCAAACTCTACCCCCCCCCCCCTGTGGATCGCCTTTTCAGTTTAAAAAAAAATAAAAGAAAATGATGAAAATGTCAAAAAAATAAAAGAAAATAAGTTTCCCATGTGATATGTGGTCTAGTTTTTGGGAAAATTTGCAAATATGAATTTCGACTTTATTTGCAAATTCTCTCGAGAATTTGTAAAAATGGGCATAACTTTTGCATACTAACTTGGATGAAAAAGTTTTTTATATGAAAAATCATCTACTCGAAAAGTTACATCCGTGTTATACGTAATGAAACCGAGGGCCCGAGGTCTGTAAGTAAAACCGACGGGTTATGCGTGTAATTTGAGAGACCAGTGAATATTTTACGAGCACTGCTATATGGACGACATTACCAGACGATACATGCACGACGTGCGTATCATGCCATCCATGGGCAAGGCTGAAACATCAGCTAATGGCTGGATTGGCAATCGTCCGAGTGTCGTTCAACGTTTTTATCGTGTGTGAAGTACTTTTCATATTTTCCTAGTCGAAATCAACCAACCAAGTGCTTCGCCCGAGACCATCTGCTTTTATTTACAAGCATCAGTTTTACAGGCGGTTTTGGTTGGAAAACGATGATCCAATCACGGCCTAATATCATGAGTTGGTCGGAAGATCATATGGTTTCACGTCTAACCTACCCGACTTGTCCTATAGGCTATGAATGAAACATAAGACGATGAACTTCTTAAGCACGGATACAACAGAAGAGGATGCTCTTCTTAACATGCAAATCACTAGCATTAGATCGACATGCAAAACAATACGAAGCATTATTCTCAGGAGGCACGGTGAATAGGTCATGATGCCGCATCCCACAACATTCCAAGATCAACTTTGCAATCAAACACAAGGCCTGGCATTACATAGACAATTCAGAACAAACTCTTAACACAGGAATATCTCAGCAGAGTAACTATTTACTTCTAATCTGAACACAGGAATAGGAAAAAACAGTTGACGCTGCTCACAGCAAGGGCGTCCCACTCAAAAATATCAAATGCATGTCTTCTGGGTAACATCAATGAGAAAATTTTGACAAGGTTTTCCAATTCCAATATATTAAACTAACGTCTTCTTGCTAACATCAATGATTAAACTTTGATAAGCTTTTCCCATTCAAAATATGTAATGCCTATGATCATGGAGTCCTGTCGTAGCTTCTTGTACTTGTTTGGGCACTTTTTGCCCAGTGCACTCCACGTGTTGTAGAATTGCCAATTCTCTCTGTAGACTAGTCATGTCACCAGCGTCTAATAATACTCTGTAAAGCTTCTCGGTCATTGCTTCTGCAATGTAGCACAAACAGTGACTGCTTCTTTCTGCAAAGTGGAACGACCAACTGGACCCAGTAATGCAGCAGTTTGCCTTAGACACATTGGCACCTTTTGTGCAGTTCAACTAAAATCGATGTCGGAATAAACCGAGCTTTAATTTTGATACCCCTGTAAGCAACAATAGGTATAAGGGAAACAATTACTGAGAAATAACGGTTGATGACTTGTACTCCCAGAAGAAAAGCATCTACTAATCTACCTTATCTTAATGGGAAACAAAGCAGGAGAGTAGCAATTCTCCATCAGTATGATACATTCATATCGACTGAGACATTATCTTAACAATGCCTTGTTTCAACATGTATAAAGAACGACAAAGCAGAAAAGTACCATTCCTAAAACAATGAACTGATTCATTTTAACAGAGACATTATCTTAACAATACCTTGGTTAAACATGTAGAAAGAACACGATGTGCTTAATTTTACCAGCGGCATTAGATTAACTAAAAGCATAAACAGTTCCAGGGGAGATTGGGCTCAACAACACCATGTGCTTCCATCTACTTATAAAGGGGGTGATGTAGAGTTTGTTGTAACAAAGCAACAAGCATCATGTCTAGGTTGGTACAATTTTTGTTCACTACTTAATGGGAAAAGAGAGCAATACAATAGCTTCAATTCAACATTTATTTAAAACAGTACCAATACAAGTAGCACAACATCTCAAAACACACTGCACGATCATGTGGATGAAGGCAGGTACCAACCTGTCATGACACTCACAAGATAATGTACGAATCTGCCAACACGAATAGGAAATCCAATCTCATTTTGTGCAGTTGCACTGAAATCAAGCAAAGTGTGTCGCGTAGCGAAGCAAAATGTCGCAATAGCAACAAGTTGAATAGATATCCCTGTTTAAACAGAGGCAAAAAAGGAATCAATTACTGGCTAATAAAGGAGGATGAAACATGCGGCCACAAAAATGGTAATCCCACCAATCCCTAACAAGTGTTGCAGTTTTGAAATAAGATTCAGTAGTTAATTTTGAGAGTGGCATTGCTTAATTTTACCAGCGGAATTAGATTTACAAAAAGCATAAATAGTTCCAGGGGAGAGTGGGCGCAACAACACCATGTTCTTCCATCTACTTATAAAGGGGGTGATGTAGAGTTTGTTGTAACAAAGCAACAAGCATCATGTCTGGGTTGGTACCATTTTTGTTCACTACTTAATGGGACAAGAGAGCAACACAATAGCTTCAATTCAACATTTATTTAAAACAGTACCAATACAAGTAGCACAGCATCTCAAAACACACTACACGATCATGTGGATGAAGGCAAGTACCAACTTGTCATGATGCACACAAGATCACGTACGAATCTGCCAACACGATTAGGAAACACAATCTCGTTTTGTGCAGTTTCACTGAAATCAAGCAAAGTGTTTCGAGCAGCGAAGCAAATTGTCGCAATAGCAATGAGTTGAATAGATACCCCTGTTTTAACAGAGGCAAAAAAGGAAATAATTACTTGCCGATAAAGGAGGATGAAACAAATGGTGACAGAAAGAAGCATCTAACTTATCTTGGATGGAAAACAAAGTAGGATAGTAGCATTTATAAAACGGTTGTGTTGATTCATATTAACAGAGACATTCTCTTAAAACAACATTCATTAAAAAATGTAATTTACTTTTAACAGTGGCATTGCTTCAATTTTCCGGCGGCATTCTTAGATTAACAACAGCAAAATAGTTGTATGGGACATGCCAGCACTATGTGCATCCACCCGTATAAATGGGTGATGCAGAGTATGTAGCCAAGCATCATATATGCATTGGTACCATACTTGTTCTCTTTGAACCTTTTTCCTATCTGAGGGCAGCAAATCAAGTCCTGCACAAACTACCCAACCCCCCCCCCCAGATTCTTTCCCTTTTCAACAAAGAGATCGGTTCCTTACAGATGTGTGTACTAGGTTACCCCCTTTTCCCCTTTTCGACCAACAAAGCGGCTGGATAGCCAGTCTATACTACTTTCCGTCCCTCCTTTCCTCATTGAACCACGTCTTAGATTCTTGCTCCAGCCCACCACACCCTTCTTTCCTCTTTGAACCAAGACCTAGATTCGACTACAGCTCGAAAAAGATTCACATGCAGCTAGAGCAACGACGGTTTCAAAGAAACTTATACCTTAGGGTCGTCGGGATGTGGCAAGGCGTGCGGCGGGAGGCCGGATCTGCCCACACTACATACGGTAGTGAGGAAGAAGGGGTCGGTGGCCCTCCCGCACAGGCGCTGGGTGAAAGAGAACAACGCAGCCGGCACTGGAGTGAATGTTGCACCTCCTCCCCTTCCTGGTGCGACGGGATACGAACGCCTCCTTCACCAGTTGTGAGGGGAGAGAGAGAGACAAGAGGGCAATGCAGTCTTGTTTAGATCTGGTGAAGAGAGGGTGAGAGACTGTGAATATAGAAAACCCTAGCAAATGAACGCTGAGCCTCCAACGTGTATATATATATATATGTGTGTGTGTGTGTGTGTGTGTGTAGTGTGGCGAGAGTTTGGAGAGTGCAAACCCTAGCGAACAAGTGCTGAGGCTCTAGCTTATATATATGTTACTGTAGTATGGACAGAGCTTCGGTGCCTTCGCTGCACCTGCTTTTGGCTGTATGACAGGTGAGCCAGCCACATTTTGGGCCCACCTATCATAAACCCAAAGGCAGGTGCACTAAGTTAATGAAGCTGCATTCATATAGTACTCTAGTGTATACGACTAATAAATAGTGGAGTGGTTTTCTTATTCTCACCATAACAATCGTTTTAAATTGTGTAAGTACGAAACGAAACTCTTTATTTAACGTAAAGTGAAGAAAACTACTACTACTTCCGATGAACTAACGATCCACGCGTCCTGGTCGCACTTCCTGTCCTTCACGTGCGGTACACTACCCTCCCTTAAGGGCGTGTTTGGTTGCCCGGGTTACATTTTGCTGCATCGCATCCAGCATGCTGGTTGAGTGTGGCCTGGCTAGGCCAATGCAATGGTAACTCAGATGTGTGTTTGGTTGCTTGTGTTATGTGCGACTGGCTAAGCGGAATATGTGTTTGGTAGGTTGTATGAGGTGTCACGGGCTGAGCCAGTTGTTGTTTGGTAAACCAGTCATACTCCGCGTAGCAAACTGGGAAGCATATCTCTCGGATAAAATTAATAGGCAATCTTCGTTTACAAATACAAAAAATACACAGGCGATCATTTAATCTTGTATGTCGTCGATGACCAGCGACATCCGCCATAGTACTACTCAATGACAAACCATGTTAGATTCAGATCGCAATGGATACTAGAATGTAGCTGACCAAATTTTCTGAATTTGCGTTTTTCAGATCAGATCGCAACCGGAGCTTGCTAGTTGCTACCACCGCCATGAGATTCAGAATGACACTACGGAATACTACTGCTGCCATTTCCTGAACTTGCTACCGAAAAGAACTGAATACTGCGGCTGCCATTCCCTGAACTTGCTAGCGTTGCCGCCATGAGATTCAGATCGGGCGACGCTCGCGTCACCTCATCTTCCCGTTACCATGTCCTCTGGTGTAGGGCACTTCTTCCCGCTGACCAGCGTCCCCCACCGTCGTGGGATCCAGACGCGACGAGCCTCATTCCGGGATCCACTCGGCGACGCTCGACGTCGAGCGCACCCAGCCTGGCCTCAATAGCATCTAGTCCAGCGAGGATGAGGAGGCAGCAGCGACGGCGGCGAGAATGAAGAAGCAGCAACGGCGGCGAGAATGAAGAGGCAGCGATGGCGGCGAGAATGAAGAGGCAGCGACGGCGGCGAGGATGAGGAGGCGGCGGCGCGGCGAATCTAAGGCTGGGCGAAGGGGACGGGAGGAGGAGCAATGAGAGGACAGGATGAGCAAATGCGGGAGCTATGGCTTGGGGGTTCGCGACCCCTCGCATGAATCTGCATGCATGATGCAGGGGCGGGTGCAGGCGTTGTGCCAGATCGTGCGTGCATCCGATGAACGGCGGAATCGGGCGTAGCTCTCAGCCTGGCTGAGACGGTACTTTTTGCATCAGTTGGGCTAGGCCCAGATGGTCCTGCAGTTTACCAAACAAGCTGAAAGTTGCATCTGAAATGCCATGCAGGTGCAGCGTGGGCAACCAAACACACCCTAAGTGAACAACCACACATGCGCCAAATTATCGGAAATGTGTGAGAGTGTGTACAAATAAAGAATTTTAATTTCAATTATCAGAAAGGTTTGAGAGTATTACAAAGTTTGACTTCATTCAAATCTAATATGCAGAGTAAATAAAAATGGAGGGCTACTACGTCCATCCGGTTTTTTAGTCCACACAATTTTTTAAATCAAAGTTAATAGCTGGACAAATAAAATTACAGGGGATCTGGAGACAAAGTTGTGAGAAGGCTTAGAAATCAATACAAAACTTATGCTCTTGGTAGCAATGTCAATCCTTCTTCGGGGAAACATTTGGTTCATAGCCAATTGTGTGATAAAATTGCACCAATGTGAAAGACGACTGCGTCTCCAACGCAAGCAAGGTGAACTGACAAAGGATATCATCTTTTGTGGGGACCCCGACTCATGAGTCGAGATCACCGAATGCACGTGTACAGTGATCCCAGAGATCAATGCTCACTGAACACACAGAAGCTGAATAACAAGAGTCTTACATCCATACATACCGTCTTACACAAATTATGACCATTATGGTCAAGTCTTACATTGATAAAGACTTAAGGGCTGAACAACAAATGAAACACAAGCAGCGGAAATCTTCGTCGATAAGTAGAACCCATGCCATCTGCCTTAACCATACAGGCATTCTGACTGGGAAACGTCCTAGTTCGCATGTTCGTCTCCAAAGAACTCTTCTTCGAACTCCGGTTCTTCCATGCCTGGTCAATTAAATAACCAGTGGCAAGCCAATGAGTACTTTGAATGTACTCGCAAGCAAGCCATGTTTTGGTTCAAGGTACAACAATGCATGATATGGGTATATTTTTTTGTGGAAAGCTAGTTTTGAGTGCAATGACATGTTCAACAACTTGTAAGACATGCATCAAGTAACCATGAGGACATGTTACAGATATCTACATAAATAGAGTGGGCACCAACCCAACATAAATAGAGTGGGAACCAACCCATCTCAAACATGTCAAATCCCTTGACTTGACCCAATTCATTTTATCAACACACACACACACCCACAGTTGTGAAACTCTGGACGTAGTTTAAGCAGCACCGCCCAACTGTCCTTGACCGCGGACACGGCTATTCGAATAGTTTTACACTCTGCAGAGGTTGCACATTGTACCCACAAGATCCGGGGAACTTCCGTGTCATCCATGACCCGCGGTACCTCAAGTACCCGGGGTAAGCACCCGATCACTACCTTTCCCTAGACGACACTAACATGGAGTCCACTCGATTGGTAGTAACGCCCATGCCTACCATTTCACATCATAAAGTTGTGGAGCCTCGCTCCCATATTCATCATATACCACAAGCACGGGGTACCAAGGGTGTGTTCGGTGCCTTGTGAAAACAGTCACGGCCGCCCTACCTGGCACGACCCCGTCCCGAGAGAGAGCACCAACTCTCCCCCGTCACTAGTAATGCGGGCTCCAAGCTAGTATCGGCCTAGGTAATCAATAATGCCCTTTCCCATATAAGGGTAGAGTGGTTGCGCATGTAAGGTTGGGACAGTCGACAAATCTTAAATCTAATCCGTTTTCGAAAACAACACACACACTTGCCTCGGTACACCACTTTGTCATCAAGTGGTTACCCATTTCATCATCTCCCTCGGGCATAAGTGGCACCCGACGGGGGTTTTGAAAAAGTCTTTTGAAAATACTTTGCCTCCTTCACCATGCATATACCCGTCCCTTTTTGCGTAGCAACTACTTTAGCATCCTAACTACTCCCACCGGCATAACCCTCATAAGAAGGTAGGGTCATGCACAATGCAGGTATCAGCGAGCAAGTACGGTGGCAACCATCGAAGTGGTTATCACCCCATCATGATTCCGTTGCAACAACGATAAGGTAATATATGACATGCATAAAAAGGTTTCATAGACATGGTCAAAGGGCTGCTTGCCTGGCTCAAAAAAGTCTTCTGGGTCTTCAAAGTCTTCTGGTCCAACTCCTTCCTCAGCAACGCAATCTATCGTCGCAAAATAATAACGAGAAAATAAGGCAATAGTAAAACAGAAAAACCAAAGTACTCAGAAAAATGTCAACTCATTTTTGTAAAATACTAGGCTGAAAACTAAGAAGGGAGGAATTCTTAGTTTTGGATTTGGAGTTATACAAGAGGGGATATGAATTTCCAAACAAAGATTAAACTGCTCAAATTTGAATTTAAATTTGAACAGTACATAAAAGTTGGTTGGATTTGAAGGAAAGCTGCACCATTAAATAGGTTGCAATATTCTAGGAATTTAGGAATTGGAATTGTTGCATTTGGATTATTATTTAATCCTGTGGAATTTTTGGAATAATGACAGAAAAAGAAAAAGGAAAAGGGCACTGTGCCACTGGGCCAGAACAGCCGCAGGGCAGCAGGCCCAGCCAGCAAGGCGGCCCAGCGCGCCGGTGCACGCGCGCGCGCCAGGTTCAAACCTGACGGGCGAGGCCCAGGCGTCAGGGCGAGGGGCTGACAGATGGGCCCCACGGCCATCGTCGTCAACCCTGGGTCAGAGGGGCGGCGAGCTCCTCGGTGACGTTTCCGGGCACGGCGAGGTGAGCTGATGGCACCGCTGGACTCCTCGTCGTGTCGCCGTTCGGGTGGTGCCAAAGTTGGTCGCTGGGGTGCAGGGGTTCGCCGACGACGAGGTTCGCGGCGGAGGAGCTTCAGGTGTCGATGGCTCCGGTCGTTTCCGGCTGCAAAGGAGAGGGGAAACGGAGGGAAAACGATCAGGGAGGTGAGGAGAGTCCAGATCGAGAGAGAGAAGGGGCGGAGGGAGCCCGTACCCAGAGATCAACGGCGACCCGAGGCGGCGGAGCTTCGGTCGATCCCGAGCATAGAGGCTCTCCGGGGGTGATTGGGTGGTGTGGGCGTGCTCCTGGAGGTGTGAGAAGGAGGCGAATGCCACTGGAGCGGCCCGGGGCGAGCTTATATAGCCGCACGGTGGTCCACCGTGGACCTGTGCGCCGGTGAGCTCGTTGCCGTCGCCACGGGTCACGGGGGCCTGCTTGGTTGTGTCTGGGGTGTTCGTGGGGCTCGACTACACCCAGGGGAAGAAGAGAGAGAGGGAGCAGGGGGCCAGAGGCACCGCGCGTGTGAGCACTCTCACTGGTGCGCTCGGGCGGCCCTTGTTCGCTAGCGCGGAGGCGCGTGGAGGAGGAGAGAGGAGGGGGCCGACCGCGTAGCGTGCCGCGAACGCCGACGCGCATCGGCAGGCGCGCGGGCAAGGCCCGAGGTGGCCGGAAGCGGCTGGAAGGGGGCGGCTATAGTGCGGGGGCGCACTATAGCGCGCTCCAGAGCATGCAAATGGCTGCCATGGCATTGTTTAAAGGGCAGGGGCGTGCCCACTAGTGTCTAGCAGGTCTAGGAGGGAGTAAAGAAGTGGGGTGGTGGATTGGATGCCATGGATGGCCATTGGAGTGAGGAGGGAGGTGAGGAAGAGGGAGAAGTGGGCTGTCCAGAGAGAGAAATAGGGGGGTTTCACCCCTCAATTATTGAGCTGGGGACTTTCCATTGTTTCTGGAGGAGAAAGGTGTCTAGGAGGAGCTGTGGTAAAAATTTGAGCTCACCAAGAATAGTGGAAGGGGTCAAAACAGTGGTTTTTGCAAAATGTCAGAAGGTGTTTGATAATGTTTTGGGCAAGCAAATGAACTCCAATTGCCATGATACTCAACAGGATGGAAAGACACTTAGAAATAGGGTGTGCCACAGAATTTGAGCTTATTTGGGCAAAGTTGCCAATGCAACTTTTGTAAACCCTAGAAATGAGAAGAAATAGACTTGAGTAGATCTAGTTGAGCAAATCACTTCTCCTTGATGCACCACTTGGTGCAATGGCCTCATTTGGTCATGTGAACATGCTCACAAAAGTTGGGGTCAAGGGGAGAAAGTTGGTAGTACAAACTTGATCAAATTTGATTCTGGTCAGAGAGGGTTTTGGGGCATTTTGGTGAACCAAAATGACTTTAATTGGCATGAGGCTTTGCAAGATCATCACAATATGCATTTGTGACTTGCTGGATTTTTCTTGGATTTTTATGAAAATATTTCCTGTAAAAATATTTCAAATCCTGGAAATAGGCAGAAATGGTTTTGGGAGGTTTTGTCCAATATTTTGAACATAACCATGTGTTGAAACTCTTATATATGGAAAATATATGTCCACTGAATTTCCCTGATTTTTGTCAAATATTTTTGAAACAATAAAATAATTTTTCCCTATTAAAGACCATTTCTGGCCTTAAGAAAAAGCTTTTAAATAAAATAGAAAAATAGCTTTTAAGATTATATTTTTGTGGTTTCTGGGTATCCTATATCTAATAGGTTTCAAATATACCTTTTGAAAGATTTTTCACACCTCAAATCAAGTACTTGCGGTGCAAATCTTAATTCAAGGGTTTTTGGAAAACTAATTTTAGAAAATACTTTTTGGCCAAATTATTTTTGTAAGAAAATACTATATTGCTCTATACACATGGCATGATCATTGGACAGAAGTTTGGGGCAAGGAGATGAAGTATAGAAGGTGGAGTAGTTGACTATTAAGAGCACTTGAAAAACCACAGAGAGAAAACCAACTTCCAAATAAAAGCCAAATAATGCAAAAGTTTTTGTTGGTCCAAATTTTCATGCTTTATTAATGCAAATGAAGTGTTACAAAATGCAGGGTGTGACAGACCTACCCCCCTTACAAGAATCTCGTCCCCGAGATTCCTAAACTAGGCTTTAAAGAGATACGGAAACTCGGATCTAAGGTAGTCTTCACGCTCCCAAGTTGCTTCTGCTTCAGAGTGGTTGCTCCACTGGACCTTGAAATACTTGATGGTGCGGCTTCGAGTGTGCCGCTCAGCCTCATCCAGAATGCAGATGGGTCTCTCACGGTAAGTCAAGTCAGGCTGAAGGTCAATGGCTTGGTGATTGACGTCCTTGTAAAGATCAGGCTTGTCTGGAACTTGGAGACACTTCCGGAGTTGTGACACGTGGAATACGTTGTGCACATCGGATAGTTCAGGTGGCAGCTCCAACTGGTAAGCCACTTCTCCTCGTCGTGCGGTGATCTCGAAGGGACCAATAAACCTTGGTGCGAGCTTTCCCTTAACATGGAAACGCTTTGTTCCCTTAAGAGGAGTTACTCGCAGGTATACATGGTCTCCGACTTGGAAGTATACTAGTCAGCGACGAGCGTCAGCATAGCTCTTCTGCCTTGACTTGGCGGTCTTCAGTCGCTCTCTGACTAGCTGAACTTGCTCTTCTGTCTCACGGAGGATATCGGGCCCAAAGACAAGTCCTTCTCCGGTCTCCGACCAGTTGATGGGTGTGCGGCACTTCCGTCCATATAACACCTCAAATGGTGCCATCTAAAGGCTTGACTGATAACTGTTGTTGTAGGAGAATTCGGCAAAAGGGAGACAATCTTCCCACTTAGCTCCATATGCTAAGACACAGGCTCGGAGCATGTCTTCGAGTATCTGATTCACTCGTTCTGTCTGTCCTCCGGTCAGTGGGTGGAAAGCAGTACTGAAGGACAACCTGGTCCCCATGGCCTCTTGGAACTTCTTCCAGAACCTTGAGGTAAACTGGGTTCCTCGATCAGACACAATCTCCTTGGGAACACCATGAAGGCTTACGATTCTGTTGATGTATAGAGTTGCTAGCTGGTTGCCACTATAGGTAGTCTTAACAGGAATGAAGTGGGCTACTTTGGTCAAATGATCGACTATGACCCAGGTGGAGTCATGTCCCTTGTTTGACCTAGGTAGTCCAGTGATGAAATCCATTCCGACTTTATCCCATTTCCACTCGGGAACCTTGAGTGGTTGGAGCAATCCAGTAGGCCGCTGATATTCAGCCTTGACTCTTTGGCATACATCACACTTCGCAACATAGGTGGCAATCTCCCTTTTCATCCCGTGCCACCAAAATCTTTCCTTCAGGTCTTGATACATCTTGGTTCCTCCAGGCTGGATGGAATACGGGGTTTCGTGAGCTTCTTGCAAGATCAGATTCTTGAGCTCAACCTTGTTGGGCACGCAAATGCGATTCCCAAACCACACAATTCCTTGCTCATCCTCTGAGAATCCTGGGGCCTTGCCTGCCTTGATCTTCCTCTTGATGCCTTCAATACTTTCGTGTCCCTTCTGAGCTTCCTTAATATCATCCATCAAGGTAGGCCTAACTTCGAGGTTGGCCAGGAATCCTGGTGCAACCAGTTCCAACCCGAAGCTTTCAAGTTCTTCATACAAGGCGGGTAGCTTTCCTTAAGCATAGCATTCAAGGAACAAGCCTTCCTGCTTAATGCATCAGCTACCACATTAGCCTTCCCAGGGTGGTATTGAACACTGAGGTCATAATCCTTGATCAACTCTAGCCATCTTCTTTGCCTCATGTTCAATTCCTTTGAGTGAAAATATACTTCAGACTTTTGTGATCCGTGTATATCTCACACCGCTTCCCTAGGAGGTAATGTCGCCATGTCTTCAGGGCATGAACCACTGCTGCTAACTCAAGATCATGAGTAGCATAGTTCTCTTCATGAGGCCGTAGTTGCCTTGAAAGGTAAGCTACGACTCTGCCTCTTGCATCAGAACACCTCCCAGTCCGGTCCTTGACGCATCACAATATATCACAAACTCCTTGTGTATATCTGGTGTGGCCAGAACTGGGGCGGTGGTCAGTCTCTTCTTCAGCTCCTGGAAGCTCTCTTCGCACTTTGGCGTCCATTCAAACTTCTTGTCCTTCTTCAAGAGCTGAGTCATGGGTCGGGCAATGCTTGAGAATCCTTCAACGAACTTGCGGTAATATCCGCGAGTCCGAGGAAGCTTCTGACTTCCTTCATATTGCTTGGGGATTGCCATTCAGTCACGGCTTCAATCTTAGCGGGATCGACCGACAATCCTTCCTCGGTCATAACATGACCCAAGAATCCAACTTCACGCAGCCAAAATTCGCACTTGCTGAACTTGGCATACAGTTGGTGCTCTCGAAGCTTGTCTAGGACCATCCTCAAGTGTTGCTCGTGCTCTTCTTCCGTCTTTGAGAAGACAAGAATGTCATCAATGAAGACAACAACAAACTTGTCCAAATATTCCATGAAGACCTTATTCATGAGGTACATGAAGTAAGCTGGGGCATTGGTCAATCCAATGGACATGACCGTGCACTCATACAGGCCATATCTGGTTACAAATGCCGTCTTCGGAATATCTTGGGGTCTGATTTTCAGCTGGTAGTACCCAGATCTGAGGTCGATCTTGGAGAACACCTTGGCCCCATTGAGTTAATCAAATAGATCTTCAATGTTGGGAAGTGGATACTTGTTCTTAATTGTAACTTCATTGAGGGAGCGGTAGTCAATGCACAAGCGGATGGTACCGTCCTTCTTTGCCACAAACAGAACAGGCGATCCCCAAGGGGAGGCACTAGGGCGGATAAATCCCTGCCTCAACTGCTCTTCCAGTTGCTTCTTCAGCTCTGCTAACTCTTCCGATCCCATTCTATAAGACTTCTTATAGATGGGTCCTGCTCCGGGCATGAGCTCAATGATGAACTCAATGTCTCGGTCAGGAGGCATTCCCGGTAGCCCATCAGGAAAAACAACGGGGTATTCGCACACTACCGGCACTTGCTCCAATCCAAATTCAGTCAGACAGTTGACTTGGTTGGCTTGAGCAGAGGAGGGGTTGGAGGCAAATTTAACTTTGACTCCTTGGTCATTAGTCACAGTGACAGTCCGGTTGGCGCAATCTATCAAGCCTTGGTGCTTGATGAGCCAATTCATTCCTAAGATCACATCCAAGCCTTGTGATCCTAAGATGATAAGGTCTGCTAGGAAGTCTACCCCATTAATGACAATCCCGACTCCTTTACATCCTATCTTGGCTCTCATCTCTGCTCCGGGGGTCTGTACCACCATAGGGTTATTCAGGGGTGTAGGGGTCATGCCACTTTTTAATGCAAACTTTTGGGTGACAAATGAATGCGTGGCTCCAGAATCAAACAAGACAGTTGCAGGTGCTGAATTGACAAGGAACGTACCCAGCACGACGTCCGGGTCTTCCTGGGCTTCTTCTGCAGTGACATGATTCACACGACCCTTGCCGTTGTTGGGCAGGTTGCGGGGAGCTTGGTTCCTTGGTGGCATTCCACGGCCTTGTCCTGGGTTCTGCGCATTGGGGCGCGGGGCGTCGGGCTTCTTGTTGGGGCAATTCTTGGAGTAGTGTCCTGGCTGTCCACATCCAAAGCAAGTGACTTGGTTGGGGTTGCTGCTCTTGCTAGCATTGTTATTGGGGTTGTTGTAAGCTGGCCTGGGGTTGGCATACTGCTGAGGTGGATTGTTGGTGCAGGGTGCAGGAGCTCGTGGCTGCTGATAGGTTGGCTTGACTGGGGCTGGCTGCCACGGGCGAGGCTTCTGGTTGCTGGAGCTACCCTTGCTGATCATCTTGCGCTTACGGGTATCATCCAAAGCACGTCGCTTGTCCTCAAGCATGAGTGCCTTGTTCACCAGATCAGGAAAGGTCGGGCAGTCACACACAACAAGCGAGTACTGCAGAGTCTGGTTAAGGCCTTCCATGAAGCGCTCCTTTTTGGCAGCATCAGTGCTGACATCCTCAGGAGCATACCTTGAGAGAACACTGAACTTCTGCATGTACTCCTTGACAGTGCTACTACCTTGCTTCAGGGCTCGGAACTCACGCTTCTTGATGGCCATGATTCCAGAAGGAATGTGGGCCTTGCGGAATTCTGCCTTGAAGTCATTCCAAGTGATGTTTTGCTCAGCATGCATGGCCTTGAATCCATCCCACCAAGCTCTGGCAGTTCCCCCGAGACAGTGGGCAGCATATGCCACCCTCTCACGGTCTTCAGTGCAGCCGACTAGGTCCAACAAGTCCTCAATGGTGCGGACCCAGTCGTCTGCATCCAGGGGTTCAGCAGTCTCGATGAAGGTGGGTGGTGCATGCTTCTTGAACTCCACCAACATGGACCGTCCATTGCCGTGTCCCGCCGGCTGGCGATTGACAGCTTGAGCAATCACCTGAAGGGCTGCAGTGTTGGCTTGGCGTTCCTCTCGGAAGGCTTGGAGAAGCTGAGCCATGTCCATGATTGGAGGAGGTGGTGGGGGTGGAGTCTGTCCTTGGGCTTGGTCTTGGCTGACTCCTGCTTCAGCAGAACCTCCGGTTTCTTGCTGCTGGGTAGAGGTACTAGTACGTGTTACAACAGGCATCCTGTTGGAGTGGTAAAGGTCTCATGATTGGGAAAAGATGGGGAAAGCAACATAGATGGAATGCCTAGTAAGGGGGTTGGTATGACACTAATTGTTTTCATGCAAGGGCCAAAGGGCCAAACACATTCATTAAAGTCCAAATGGGTGATGTAGTCGCTTACAAGTTCCTGAAGGAAAGCACGACATCCATCAAACACAACAAAAGCAAACACAACACTACATGGTTTCATATGAACCATTACATGGACTCGACTTCGCATAGGGGTACACGACCTATCCTACCGTAGGGTTACTAACGGGCATATCCAAGTTGTGAATGATGCCTAAGTGGTGGAATGCTCGGTCGCGTAGTCTGGCTCTTCTGGGTCTTCCTCCTCATCATCAGTAGCACGGCTTCCTTCATTGCTTGAAGGGGTGGGGGAGTGGAGGAGCTCAACACGGCGTTGCTTTGCTGGTGGGTGGAAGAGCTTGCGGTATCCCTTGCGCTCATGCGGTGTTGCTGTGGTGGTTCTCCATCCTTTGGGGGTCTTCCGCCTCTGTATGCGATTGCGGGCTGTCCAGGGGGAGCACCTTCCTTTCTTGATCCTATCCGTCTTCACTTGAGCTTGGAGAAGAAGTGCCTTGGTCTCATGAAGTTCCTTTCGGAGTTCCATTGATTCCGAGGCCAAGTGTTGCGCCAAACTATCGGCACAAAGGCTGAAGTAGGTCTGGAATCGGAGTGGAAGTCCTTCTTCTAATGGTGGAGCTGGTGCATTGCTCTCATCCTCACCTTCCTTCCGATAAGGCAAGAAGCGGGTTTCCAACTCGTCTGCCATCTCTGGAAGAAGGTCTCGGAGGCGGGTGAGTGCCTTGAGGGTTGCCGTCTCGACGGCAAGAACTAGTGTTGCCATCTGGGGTCCCTCGAAGAACCAGCTTGTTGGAGAGTCATTGGCCTTCACGATCACTTCCACATGATACTCCGTCTCGGTGTCGTTGATCCAATGCTCATGGTAGGTTAAAATGGGGGCTCGGTGGAACTGGCACTTCTTGAGGCTGTCCTCGAGAAGCACGGAAAATCCGGTGGTCAGGAAGTCTTCGGGTACGGCAGCAATCTACAAGGGTTGAATGGGAGAGGTCAATAAGGGAAATGTATCTTGGGTGGGGTAAGCTTTAGAAAAGAAGAGAAGTTTAGATGGTCTCAAGCCAACTAACGTCCATGCTAACTAAGGCTTCCTAGAGTCAGGATGGCTCTGATACCAGCTCTGTGGGGACCCCGACTCATGAGTCGAGATCACCAAATGCACGTGTACAGTGATCCCAGAGATCAATGCTCACTGAACACACAGAAGCTGAATAACAAGAGTCTTACATCCATACATACCTTCTTACACAAATTATGACCATTATGGTCAAGTCTTACATTGATAAAGCCTTAAGGGCTGAACATCAAATGAAACACAAGCAGCGGAAATCTTCGTCGATAAGTAGAACCCATGCCATCTGCCTTAACCCTACAGGCATTCTGACTGGGAAACGTCCTAGTTCGCATGTTCGTCTCCAAAGAACTCTTCTTCGAACTCTGGTTCTTCCATGCCTGGTCAATTAAATAACCAGTGGCAAGCCAATGAGTACTTTGAATGTACTCGCAAGCAACCCATGTTTTGGTTCAAGATACAACAGTGCATGATATAGGTAAATTTTTGCGGAAAGCTAGTTTTGAGTGCAATGACATGTTCAACAACTTGTAAGACATGCATCAAGTAACCATGAGGACATGTTACAGATATCTACATAAATAGAGTGGGCACCAACCCAACATAAATAGAGTGGGCACCAACCCATCTCAAACATGTCAAATCCCTTGACTTGACCCAATTCATTTTATCAACACACACACACCCACAGTTGTGAAACTCTGGACGTAGTTTAAGCAGCACCGCCCAACTGTCCTTGACCGTGGACACGGCTATTCGAATAGTTTTACACCCTGAAGAGGTTGCACACTGTACCCACAAGATCCGGGGAATTCCTGTCATCCACGACCCGCGGTACCTCAAGTACCCGGGGTAAGCACCCGATCACTACCTTTCCCTAGACGACACTAACATGGAGTCCACTCGATTGGTAGTAACCCCCGTGCCTAACATTTCACATCATAAAGTTGTGGAGCCTCGCTCCCATATTCATCATATACCACAAGCACGGGGTACCAACGGTGTGTTCGGTGCCCTGTGAAAACAGTCATGGCCGCCCTACCTGGCACGACCCCGTCCCGAGAGAGAGCACCAAACTCTCCCCGTCACTAGTAATGCGGGCTCCAAGCTAGTATCGGCCTAGGTAATCAATAATGCCCTTTCCCATATAAGGGTAGAGTGGTTGCGCATGTAAGGTTGGGAACAGTCGACAAATCTTAAATCTAATCCGTTTTCGAAAACAACACACACACTTGCCTCGGTACACCACTTCGTCATCAAGTGGTTACCATTTCATCATCTCCCTCGGGCATAAGTGGCACCCGACGGGGTTTTCGAAAAAGTCTTTTGAAAATACTTTGCCTCCTTCACATGCATATACCCGTCCCTTTTTCGTAGCAACTACTTTAGCATCCTAACTACTCCACCCGGCATAACCCTCATAAGAAGGTAGGGTCATGCACAATGCAGGTATCAACGAGGAAGTACGGTGGCAACCATCGAAGTGGTATCACCCCATCATGATTCCGTTGCAACAACGATAAGGTATATATGACATGCATAAAAAGGTTTCATAGACATGGTCAAAGGGCTGCTTGCCTGGCTCAACAAAGTCTTCTGGGTCTTCAAAGTCTTCTGGTCCAACTCCTTCGTCAGCAACGCAATCTATCGTCGCAAAATAATAACAAGAAAATAAGGCAATAGTAAAACAGAAAAACCAAAGTACTCAGAAAAATGTCAACTCATTTTTGTAAAATACTTGGCTGAAAACTAAGAATGGAGGAATTCTTAGTTTTGGATTTAGAGTTATACAAGAGGGGATATGAATTTCCAAACAGAGATTAAACTGCTCAAATTTGAATTTAAATTTGAACAATACATAAAAGTTGGTTGGATTTGAATGAAAGCTGCACCATTAAATCGGTTGCAATATTCTAGGAATTTAGGAATTGGAATTGTTGCATTTGGATTATTATTTAATCCTGTGGAATTTTTGGAATAATGACAGAAAAAGAAAAAGGAAAAGGGCACTGTGCCACTGGGCCAGAACAGCCGCAGGGCAGTAGGCCCAGCCAGCGAGGCGGCCCAGCACGCCGGTGCACGCGCGCGCGCCAGGTTCAAACCTGACGGGCGGGGCCCAGGCGTCAGGGCGAGGGGCTAATAGACGGGCCCCACGGCCATCGTCGTCAACCCTAGGTCAGAGGGGCGGCGAGCTCACCGGCGACGTTTCCAGGCACGGCGAGGTGAGCTGATGGCACCGCTGGACTCCTCGTCGTGTCGCCGTTCAGGTGGTGCCGGAGTTGGTTGCCGGGGTGCAGGGGTTCGCCGGCGACGAGGTTCGCGGCGGAGGAGCTTCGGGTGTCGATGGCTCCGGTCGTTTCCAGCTGCAAAGGAGAGGGGAAACGGAGGGAAAACGATCAGGGAGGTGAGGAGAGTCCAGATCGAGAGAGAGAAGGGGCGGAGGGAGCCCGTACCCTGAGATCGACGGCGACCCGAGGCGGCGGAGCTCCGGTCGATCCCGAGCACAGAGGCTCTCCGGGGGTGTTTGGGTGGTGTGGGCGTGCTCCTGGAGGTGTGAGAAGGAGGCGAATGCCACCGGAGCGGCCCGGGGCGAGCTTATATAGCCGCACGGTGGTCCACCGTGGACCTGTGCGCCGGCAAGCTCGTTGTCGTCGCCACGGGTCACGGGGGCCTGCTTGGTTGTGTCTGGGGTGTTCGTGGGGGTCGACTACGCCCAGGGGAAGGAGAGAGAGAGGGAGCAGGGGGCCAGAGGCACCGCGCGTGTGAGCATGCTCACTGGTGCACTCGGGCGGCCCTTGTTCGCTAGCGCGGAGGCGCGGGGAGGAGGACAGAGGAGGGGGCCGACCGCGTAGCGTGCCGCGGACGCCGAGGCGCATCGGCAGGCGCGCGGGGCAGGCCCGAGGTGGCCGAAAGCGGCTGGAAGGGGGCGGCTACAGTGCGGGGGCGCACTGTAGCGCGCTCCAGAGCGTGCAAATGGCTACCATGGCATTTTTTAAAGGGTAGGGGCGTGCCCACTAGTGTCTAGCAGGTTTAGGAGGGAGTAAAGAAGTGGGGTGGTGCATTGGATGCCATGGATGGCCATTGGAGTGAGGAGGGAGGTGAGGAAGAGGGAGAAGTGGGCTGTCCAGAGAGAGAAAGAGGGGGGTTTCACCCCTCAATTATTGAGCTGGGGACTCGCCATTGTTTTTGGAGGAGAAAGGGGTCTAGGAGGGGCTGTGGTAAAAATTTGAGCTCACCAAGAATAGTGGAAGGGGTCAAAACAGTGGTTTTGGCAAAATGTCAGAAGGTGTTTGATAATGTTTTGGGCAAGCAAATGAACTCCAATTGCCATGATACTCAACAGGATGGAAATACACTTAGAAATAGGGTGTGCCACAGAATTTGAGCTTATTTGGGTAAAGTTGCCAATGCAACTTTTGTAAACCCTAGAAATGAGCAGAAATAGACTTGAGTAGATCTAGTTGAGCAAATCACTTCTCCTTGATGCACCACTTGCTGTAGTGGCCTCATTTGGTCATGTGAACATGCTCACAAAAGTTGGGGTCAAGGGGAGAAAGTTGGTAGTACAAAGTTGCTCAAATTTGATTCTGGTCAGAGAGGGTTTTGGGGCCTTTTGGTGAACCAAAATGACTTTGATTGACATGAGGCTTTGCAAGATCATCACAATATGCATTTGTGACTTGCTGGATTTTTCTTGGATTTTTATGAAAATATTTCCTGTAGAAATATTTCAAATCCTTGAAATGGGCAGAAATGGTTTTGGGAGGATTTGTCCAATATTTTGAACATGACCATGTGTTGAAACTCTTATATATGGAAAATATATGGCCACTGAGTTTCCCTGATTTTTGTCAAATATTTTTGAAACAATAAAATAATTTTTCCCTATTAAAGACCATTTCTGGCCTTAAGAAAAAGCTTTTAAATAAAATAGTAAAATAGCTTTTAAAATTATATTTTTGTGGTTTCTGGGTATCCTATATCTAATAGGTTTCAAATATACCTTTTGAAAGATTTTTCACACCTCAAATCAAGTACTTGCGGTGCAAATCTTAATTCAAGGGTTTTTGGAAAACTAATTTTAGAAAATACTTTTTGGCCAAATTATTTTTGTAAGAAAACACTATATTGCTCTATACACATGGCATGATCATTGGACAGAAGTTTGGGGCAAGGAGATGAAGTATAGAAGGTGGAGTAGTTGACTATTAAGAGCACTTGAAAAACACAGAGAGAAAACCAACTCCAAATAAAAGCCAAATAATGCAAAAGTTTTTGTTGGCCCAAATTTCCATGCTTTACTAATGCAAATGAAATGTTACAAAATGCAGGGTGTGACATCTTTGTGCATAACAAGCAAAGAGCACTGATGGAAGACAACTTGTTTTTCATTGAAAACTGATCAGCTTCACCAGCTGACGCAACCAGGAGGCGTAACCATGAGCATCGATAGGTCATCGTGGTGATGCATCATCCATTTGGCATCAAGTTTGGGTGAGGCACCTATGAAGTTCGACAAATCCTCACTGTGGTTGTTTATTCTCAGTAATCAAGCTTGAGGAAGGAAGAACCACGTGGCAGAGGACAGTGAGGCGGAACAACAATGGTCATCCAATTTTGTGCAGTTCCACCAAAATTGAGGAAGACATGCCCGGGTATGGAGATACGCATCGCTGTTTCCAAAAATATAAAAAAGGGATATAGTGTTGTTACTTTGTTTTACAAGATTAGCAATGACATCTCAATTGTCAATAAGAATTAATGAAAAGTACACCAACAAACAGAAGCATCATAATTATATTGATGGGAACTAAACCAGGATACCCGAGAAAAAAAGCATTTCTTCATTTAACCAGTGATAGTACTACCACCATATGGACAATGACCGCACAACCACCATGTAATTTTTGTCAAAACAACATGTATACCTCCACCGAGGCATAAATCAGGACAACTTTTCGAGTGGCATTTCCTCTATAATAGTACTAGTAGGTGATGTTGGACCAGCCGACGAACCCTAGCTACTATACCTGGCGAGCTGGGGAGTAGTCGCATAGAAGAAAACCCGCACGCAGCGATCTAGGGAGCTGGACCAGTACAAGAAGTTATACCTCAGGTGGGTGAGATGTCGTTTAGGCGGGTGGGCGGGATCTGCCCACACGACGGCAGCGAACAAGGGCGCGGAGGATCTTCGTCCGCGCCAGCACCGACTCCGAGAGGACGGTGCGCATCGCCTTCCTCCATCGCCGACGGCGACAACGTCAATGCTGCACCTCCTCACCTCCCGCAGCGGACGGGATTTGACCGGATCTTTGACCACCGGTGAGGAGAGAGATAGAGTGGACACTGTCATCTTGTTTTGATATGGACAGGGTGAGAGAGCGAGATGCGAGAAACTGTATCAAACAAGAGGCTAAAATGGAGTAAAAATATCTCTCCATAGCAGTGGTTTTAAATAGAATATGCGCGTTCCTGGAAAAAAGAAACGAAAACTGGCGGACAATTTTTTAACGTACCAAGAAAGAAAACTCGATCAAAAACACGCTCCCGCTTCCAGGTCGCAAGAGTCGTCACGCACACACATAGACATAGAGATGCATATCCATGTTTATGTGAAATTCCATTTCCATCTCCATCTCCAATCATATTTGTCCAACTGGCACATTATTTACGTTGTTAATTATATACGCAGCAATATTGACGTACATCATATCTTGTTTGCGGACATCCGGACCGCTGCCACGGCCGGTCCAGACCAACCCGAACCCTCTTCATCACCCGCACGTGCTTCCCGCCCGAAACGGTCAGTGCTGCATTCATGCCTGGCCAGAGCAGACGCGACCTCTCACTGGCGCTGGCACTGAAGCGGCGCGCCAGCCGAGAGAGCGTCACCCGCGCCGCTTCCTGGTGCACGTGACTGCTCCGCGTTCAAAGGTCGCAATAGCCGGCTACAACATGCATGTAAAAGGTTCTTGGGAGTACGTTCTATAGCTAGTTGACCTCCCCCAACTCGTCAATATCTTCCAGTAGTGCTAGTACTCCATGGCGCGATCCATCAACAAGCAGGCGGGAAAGTTATCATATACTCGGTTTGCGGTGAGTGGCATGCCGAGCGACCATGTGGGGTCGAGCCGTGGAGGAGGGTGAGACACGAACACGACAGACGTGAGACGTGATTTAAACGTTGGTTTTGCTCGATGGCGCGATCCAACGAAATGAAACGTTGGTTTCTCTCCGTTTCCATTTTTTCTCCGGAAAAACGGAAACTTTCCACTCCATTTTCATTCCTATTCCAAGGTTGCCCTTTTACAACATTCCATCAAATACAAAGGAAAACTAACACGCATGCTGATGCATCTCAAGGATTCACAGATCATAGCCAATATTTACTTCACAACTAAAGACAAAAGTTGTGAGAGCGTGTACGAAAGAAAAACTACTGATGGGGTCACTACGACTTAAACCTTAAACCCTAAACAGGATTTAATTTCCTGGTCAGGTAGAACCCGTCGAAGGAAATACGGCTGGCACCCTCGGATCATACGATGCTTTTGTGCAGTTCCACTAAAATTGACCTGAGCATCCCTGATGGCAAAGATATTGAAGAAGTGTGATTAGAATAATAATACTGGCACTAGTTCATGAGACATAAACTCATAACAAGTAGAAGCCAGTAGAAGTAGAGAAAGATCGACATGGAGATGGAGCTACGACAGTGGAGCAAGCCGGCTCCAAAAGGAAGATGGACTACCTGAGACGTCGGGCTGTAGCTAGAAGGGCGGTTGGGACGTGGCATCGGCCCATATCGCGGTGACCCCCTGATTGGGACGCACCAACTGTGGGTTTTCTCCCTCGCCGATGTCGACCGCGTCTACGCAGAACATTGTTCCCTTCCCCCAGCTACGGGATCAGGCCCATCGTTCTATGCTTGTGAAGAGAGGAACCTAAACAAGCAGGCTTGCAGCTTAGGCTCCTGCTAGTGTATATATAGTGGTTCTCTTTTTCTCTCCATATCAACCATTTTATATTGCATACGTGTCATTGAAGAGTGAAATGATGGTTCCTTCTTCCAACTAACTTACTGTGTGATTTGACTGCTCCTTAGTGGCCCCTACACGTACTCCCCCTATGTGTATGCAACAGTCACAGGTACACATGGATGCAAAAACATGCGCGACGCCCTAATGCATGCATGTCCGAGCACACCATGGAACACACACGGTCATGCTCAAGTGCTCAACCTACACGTGCATGCACACACATACTCAGTCAGGGCGAGCTAGTGACCGTATAAACACCGGAAAATATATATATTGAGCGCAATGAGCATATTATGAAGTCCACTGACCATATTTTTACAAATATACAGTGATAGACAGTGTATTTTTCTCGTTTGAAATTAAGCCATATTAACCGGAGAGGAGGCAGTATGGACTAGCATTACTTTGTTGTGTCCCGTCAACTTGCCGAACGAGGAGAAGGTTGCAGGATGGGAGAAGCTTGCGCGCGGTGGCTCGCAGGACAAGGAGAAACTTTTGACTAATGCAAGCTCTCCCTCGCTCAGGCGGTGGACGTGCAACAGTTAATTCGGTGTCAAATTGCCAGAAGCATACACTATACTACTAGTACTATTATTGTTCGACTTCCCGAATAGGCGAACAACCAAGCGCAAAGTTTACCAGTAGTACTAGTATTACTAGTACTATAGTCTATAGAGGTATGTACTATACTAGTACTAGGAACCGGATGGAGGAGCGTCTGCACTCTTATTATAATTTTAAAATGTGATAAAGAAATCTTCAACACATTTGGTTCTCTTCGAGGGTTCTCGCATGTGATAATGGAAGTTAATTACATGGAACACTCGCCACAATTCTCGCTTAATTCTGGCTCATATCCTGTTACAAATAGGAGCACTCGGTAATATTTCCTCTTTTTTTGTTATTCAGCATGTAAACAGGTCAGCAAACCTTGCGGCGCATCTTCGTGCAAACCGTGCTTGCTGCACTTTGAATGTGGCCGAGAGCTGGCTTGATGAAACACCTCGCTTCCTACTTCTTTTTTTGCGGGGTACCTCGCTTCCTAGTGACCAGTGTCTTGGCTGATCATCCTAAGAATGCTCATATATGAATAAAGCCCTCTCAGTTACCCGCAGAAAAGATTAAGCCATATTAACCAGAAAGGAGGGAGTATGGACTAGCACTACTTTTTGGTGTGTCCCGTCAACTCGCAGAATGGGGAGATGCTTGCAGGACAAGGTGAAGCTTGCTTATGCCTTTTGACTAATGCAACCTACCATCGGTGGACATGCGTCAGTCCATTCGGTGTCAGATTGTCAGAGGCATACATTGTAGTACCCAACATGCGGAGTACCATTATTGTTCGACTTCACGAAGAGGCGAAGAGCCAAGCGCAAGGTTTAGTAGTACGAGTAGTACTACTACTAGACCGCATGGTGGAGCGTCTGTACTCTTATTATTTTTAATCTCTGATAAAGTACACATTTATTCTGGAGAAGGGCGAAAAACAGCAGCCCAACATGTAATGATGATATCGATCAAGCAACCATGCTCGAATATATCTTGGCCTCTGTGCGAGCCCGTCTGTGTGTTCTCGCTCCTCGTCTCTCTCCAGGAACGACGGGTTGGCTCTTTGCCGTCAATTGAGATCGGTTTGCTCACACTCTTGTCCCACATGTCAGTGATATGCCAAGAGGAGGTGCGTTGACTGACTTGCCATACGCGTACTTGGTTTTGCACCTTCATGCTACTCCTCCCTCCGTCACAGTTTACAGGGCGCGCTTCATTATGATGAATTTCTCTCAATGCATTTCCACCACCAGAGAGACTTTAGACGCGTTTGGTTTAATGCTCAATTAATTAGGGCATGGTAACCACAATAAAGTCCACAATTTTCTCTCATGTACTCCCTCCTTTGCGGTTTATAGGGCTTATCTCAAAATTTTAGTTTTTCCGTTTTATAAGGCTCAATTTGGTTGTTTTCCGTCACATGTTTAGATTCCAAGGTGCATTAAATCATTGCATGCAAGTATTAAGAGAAAATTGACCAATGCATGTACTTTATCACTACTAGGGAAAAGCCTAGCAGCAGAGCGGGTTTTAGGCCTATCAGTAGCGCGGGCAGGAGCGCTACTGATAAGGCGCTACAGCTAAAGCTTAGCAGTAGCATGCCTGGACATACGCTACTGCTAAATTGACTTGGTAGTAGCGCTTCTCCAGAGGAGCGCTACTGGTAATTAGTATTAGCGCTTCCCCTTGTCCGCGCTACTACTATTATTTAGTATTTTTTTTATTTCATGTTGTATTCATACACCTTTACACAAGTTTTCATACAACAGGAATTTAGAGATTGTTTTTACATCATAATGAGTTATTACATCATGGGGTGAAAGAACCGTGGACTAGTTTCAAGTGGGTGTCCATCCACTTGAAACTAATCCGTGATTCTTTCACCCAATGATATAATAATATCATCATCATCATCGTCATATCATTAACAACTTATCATCATAATACATCATTGTCATATAACACCACCTCAAGATCATCGTTTTCATCAATGACATCACATAGAAAATTGGTCACTAGTTGTAATCACAAGTACTCCTCATTATCAACTCTAACACATTACCACATAATAAACATATTGTACCTCATAGGACCTACTACATTCGATTAAGACCTACTACATTTTCTAAGGTAAACTAGCAAAAAACAAGATAGCCCCTGACTCTCCATTATGGAGAATGGAGATTAGCCTATCTCCAATTCTTGCCTTTCGCTGAATGTTACTTCCAAGAACCTCCTTGCGAATGTCCATACATTTCTTCCATTCTTTGATGAACATGTGTTCACCGGTTTTAGAAATCCGATATGCACAGGTGAGCTCCCTAGATTTACCTGGCAGTATGTTCAGAACTGTAAGGCGACCATTCAGATACATCAGATGAGGCACACAATCCATCGGGAGTTTCTGTTGAAAAACATAGTAATAAATTCGTACTAGTTTTAGAAGTATGCAAAAGATGCACGGATGTCGTAATAGTAAAAAATCTTACCAGGGTATCTCCAGAGAAGTTACCATGGTTCAACACGTGCACTAGTGGCACGTATTCACCATAATTTGGAGGAGTTCGATAATAGTTATTGTAATCCTCAAGAAGAGTACAAAATGCGATCAGATGATTTTTCTCCTTATAAGTTAATTCGGAGCCATCGGTGTAGTGGGTTTTGTCTACCATCTTCCGCATAGTCTTTGAAGAATCAAAATAAGCTATCAATGGAAATAAGCTGTCAACTATTTTGAAATAAACAATATAAATTAGTTAATAACTATGTTTGAGAAACTCACATAACGGTACAATCGGAAGCGTATCAACAAGGACCCAAATGTCCATATTGTCTTGCTCAATGTCAGGATCACCATGATCCATGGTGACAATCATACCCTCATAAAAACCATACATTTTGCAAAGTGCTTCCCAATTTTGGCAACCAAAATGGGTTACGCTCTGAGCATTGCACAGATTTACTTCAAAATCAATATCATGATGGGTCCTTAGGTGTATTTTCTTTGTTTCAAAATTTTCATGGTCTTCAAAACCCATCCTCTCCAAGACATAGCGTCTTGCATGGCATGGTATAAGCTAGTCGAATTGTAAAAGATGAAAATTAGACGTTGAAATAGTTGAAGTCATGCTTAATTACAAAAAAACACTTGTCGTTGTTGCGTACCGTTTCAACATCGAAGGTCTCCTCAAGGTTAATGCTGAAGCGCCGATCTTCGTCCAGCTCAACGAACCTATCGCACATACCTCGATCGTCGTGGCACCAGCTGCACTCCCCCGGGAGACTGTCGTCGTCCGAGTACGACATTTCCTACGTTCATAATTCAAAGATTAAACTTGTACAATTACATATATGTACTAAAAAACCTAAATTAGATCATTATTTTTCGAGAAAATCTAGGCCACTCGATATTTCCTACATATTCTAGCACAAGTCATGCCAGAATTCACGGAAAAATCCAGCATGACCTTTGCTAAAAAAGGACATATCGAGCGCCTGAAATTTGCTGGAACGGAAATTAATCATCACTCCGGCAAAACATAGGCCACTCGGAGGTGTAAACTGAACATGAACGGCCACTTGGGCAACCACATATCCTATTTGAGCAACACAAGATATACATGGATATTTGGTTGGTCTCACCTCGATGTTGGAGGGGGTCGGTGACGGGGATGACGGCGGGGATGATGGAGGGGCTCCTTGATTTCTGCAAAAGCAAAAAACGTATAAGTTATCACTAATACATCCCGAATAATTGCTTAAACTAAAAAATAGCAACAAATATGACATATTCAACTTGTTTTATTAATTCAACTAGTTCTTACTAAATATAAACTTACTATAAATAGAAAAAACTAGTTCTTTCTAAAAATAAAGTAGTTCAACTAGTTATACTAATTATCTTACTAAAAATACATTAGTTCTATTAATTCAACTAGTTCAACTAGTTTATTAATTTACTTACTAAACTAGTTCAACTATAACTAAAGTAGTTCAACTACAACTACTATTAATCATACTGCCCTAGTTAACTAGTACCATCACTACTAGTAATTAACATCTACTACTACTAAAAATCATTATCTATGAACCCTAAATTAACATCTACTACTACTAAACAACATCTAGTACTAACTAAGCAGAGAGGAAGGGGGTGGGGGCGACGGAGAGGTAGGGGCGGCGAGGGCGGGATCAGGATCGTGAGGCGGCGGTGCTGGGTGGGCTCGGGTGGCGGTGATGAGGTCAAGGGCAGTGGGAGGAGGGATGCCGGCTGAGGAGGGAGGAGGGGCGGCCGCAGGCAGAGGGAGGAGGGCAGCGACGGAGGAGGGAGGGGCGGCCGTAGGCGGAGGGAGGATGTGCGAGGAGGAGGGAGGAGGGACGGAAGGAGGGGAGTACCTCGGCGGCGGACGGACGAAGGCGGCGGCGACGGCGACGCACGGCGACGGTTATCGGCGCGTAGGCGAGAGTGAGAGTGTGAGTGAGAGAGAGGGTCGGTCGTGCGCGTGGGGATAAGGTAGGGATAGTTGTAGCGCATTTGCCAAAACGCGCTACAGCTAATCTGAATAGCAGTAGCGCTGCGCATTGTTACGGCGACTGCTAAGTTGGACTACCAGTAGCGCTTTGCAGATAAAGAGCTACTGCTAAGTGTAAGTATACAAAAATACGTCAATGCAAAATACATTGGCCATCAATGATCTTTTTGTGTACAATCTGAATTGTCAATATGAGTCCTCTCCGGTAAGAACCAGAGGGGACTCATATTGCGGCCACAAATTCTACACATAGAGTTCAGTGAAGACCAACTGGTTGTGATAGTTTCAGAAGTAACATATTTAAGGTGGTAAACACCCTGTTCGCGGAGCGAGGTGGGACTAAACTTGTGGGCTGATCTTAGCGGTAGCGATTTTCTTAGAAGCGCGTTGCCGCTAACTTCTATAGCAGTAGCACGGTTCAGTATAGGGCGCTACTACTATAACTAGCTGGGTGGCGAGGTCATGGCAATTAGAGTAGTAGCGCATTTTGGTGTGGACGCGCTACTGCTATTTTCCTTTCAGCACCGCATTTTGCTATCACGCGCTGCTGCTAAATAGCAGTAGTGTCGTATTTTGAGGAGCGCTGCTTGCAAGATTCTGTGTATAGGCTTTTCCCTAGTAGTGTATGCATGCATGCATTGAAATTAATGCATTGATAAACATAATTTTTTGAGGAAAACAAGAGCATTAATTAGGTGCTTTTGCAAAACAACAAAAAGTATTCCACCACTCGCCATCTACCTTGATTGGTGAGATTTTTGAATTGAGCACTATAAATCGGAAAGGAGGGAGTACTACTACGGAGTGGAGTAAGTGCATGCATGTGTGTACCCGGGGTGGAAGCACTGCATGCATGTGTGTACGCATTATTCCCTCTAGTCATTTCTTTTTTATGAAGCGCGCTCTATAAACAGTGATGGATGGAGTAGTATGAGCGGATTCAAAGAAGAGCGTATTGATGGTTGCTTCTCCCGAGCAACTTACAGTGGGAAAGGTGGGGCTTATGACTTGACTGCTCATTACTCACTATTAATGCGGTGCAACAACCGGGTTGACTCTCCCATGCGGTTGTGCACTACCCCCTCAGTTCTTAAGTATACTCAGGAGTATTTGTCTTTCTAGAGATTTCAACGAGTGACTACTCAAATATTTGTATTTTTAGAGATTCAAATGGACTACTACATACAGATGTATATAGACATATTTTAGAGTGCAGATTCACTCATTTTGCTCTGTATGTAGTCACTTGTTGAAATCTCTAGAAAGACGAATAGAGTATTTAGGAATGGAGGGAGTACACATACGAAGCAAAATGAGTGAATCTACACTCTAAAATTTGCCCATTTGAAATTTTTAAAAAGACAAATATTTAGGAACGAAGGAGTATAATTTTGTGCATGGCACATGGACGCGGATGCTGAAGGGCCTTCTGGAAATGCTATCAAGCTTCCATCATTTGTTTACATAATTGACGTACTATACAAATAATTTTCCAGCGACATGAAATTGTACAATGGTGTGAGCTTTCAGCTTTTGTTTCGTGTGTCTTGCCATCGATGCTCTTTCGGAAACAATAAAAAACTAACTTCCTTGCTAATGCATGTCAATTATTAGCAGATCAGAGCTAATATTTACATCACAACTGAAGACAGAGTTGTGAGAAGGTGTTAAATTAAAATTGATCCATGCTTTCATTGGCAACAACGTCCCCCCAGCTCTGTCTAAATCAACAAGGCATGTTGGGAAAAAAAGTTGCTGTCTGGAGCATGCAACATTCCGATCATTTTGTGCAGTTCCACTAAAATAGAGCTGAGCGTCCCTATTCCAAAGATATTAAGTGTGATTAAGATAATAGAGGACTGCTGATGAAACAATAAACACACAAATAGAAGTCGGTCACCTTTGCAGTCTCTCTTAAGACTAACTAGTTGGAGAAGATTAGGCTCGGAGTTGGATGAGGAGGATAGAGAAAAACCAATCTCCATTTGTGTAGTCGCACTGAAATGTAGAGACGTTGGCCGTGTGAAATTTTAGTACAACTGCACAAAACACTCTTAAGAAAAAAGTGATTTGTGCATTTCATCAAAAGGTCGCAATAGCAACGAGGTGAAATGGACAGCCCTGTTTGCAAAAAAGAGGTAGAAAGGAAACAATGACTGGCAAATAACAGTTGATGACACATGCGACGACAAAAAAGAAGCATATTCCTTGTCCTATGGGAAGATAATAACACGGTTGTGTTTGTCTAAAACGGTGTGAGGACGAGATTGCAATATGGAAAGTACGTCGCACGAGCTACGTTTTGGGCAAAGAACTATGGAAGATCCACATGCAGCGACGTGGGAAGACATGCAGTGGAGCAAGGCCGGAGGGGATACCTGGAGGTCGTCGGGATGTAACTAGGTGAGCGGCGGCGGGAGGAATCTACCCATACCGCGCAGCAAGCAGGTGGCATAGGCCCTGCCGCGCCGGAGCTTGGTCAGAGAGAATGGTGTGTACTTCAGATCGGGACGTGCTGCCTCGGCGCCGTCGAACAGAAAAACGATGCACTTCCTCCCTTTCCCCCGACGGACTGGATGCGGCTGGATCAGTGACCAACGTGAGAGAGAGAGAGGCCACCGCAGCCTTGTGTGAGATACTCTGAAGAGCGTCAAACCAGGCAGGCAGGCTCCATTGTATATAGTGGAGGGGACTACCTTTTTCTGCATAAAAATCGTTTTATATTCTGTGTACGTGCCATTGAGCACTATAACTTTATTTTGAAATAACGTGACAACACGTCAAGTCGAACTTTTTTTCGTGCACGCGTGGTACACGACCTCCCTAGGTAAACAACCGCTACAGGCGTTCAATTTAGCATGTGGGCAGCCATTTCGTAAAGAAATGAGCTCCACCGTGTACCCGCGCGGGTATGGCTGGGCACGAAGCGTGAGTGCATTCACGGTGCACCTATTCTCTTCTTGTATACGTACACCACCTACGTGGGGTTGTGTGAGAGAGATACAAACCTAGAGAGATATAGTGTGTGGGTTCGTGAGAGTTTTTTTTGGGGGGGGCAATAAAAAGTAACATATGCAATGTGTGAAATAGAGTCCTGGATATAACATATATATAGAGGGGGCGATCCATGAGAATAGAGGGGAGGTATCATCGGCTTGAGGTGTCCATAGAATCGAAGAGAGCGATGATGTGTGTGCGTGCGCGCGCGCGATCGATAAAGAGTGCCATTGAATTTGTGTGTGCCCACCTCAAATATATAGAGTGGCTGGCCTACTGGAACATGAGAGGGGGCATGTGCAGTTTGTCTCTGTGGCATGGATACCAACATGCAGCGCTCGACTATCAGTGTGTGGTTGGGGAAGAGGGAGGCCCATTTAACTATAGAGGTACAATGGCCGGTATATGTGTGGAGGAGGAGAGAGGCCTACCTCATGTATTAAGGAGATCGATCTACCTCATGTATTAAGGGAGATCGATCGACATCCATGCATATGTGTAGGAGAGGAATAATGTTGGGAGAGAGACAGAGATAGAGGTTGGAGGGGGTGGTAGTGGAGTTGCTTCTAACAAATGGTGGGATAGGCTTGCTAGACAAATGGAGGGCACGCCCGCAATATCAATAAGAGAGGAGATGGTTGCTTGTTGTCTGTGCATGTGCGTGTTAGACACGGGTTAGGAGGCATGCACGAATGATGAGGAGGGATGATATGGCCGTGGTAAGTAGACGTAACTACATAGGAAGATCAATCGCCCTTTTTTAGAGAAAGGAGAGACATAACTTGTGATGTACGTCGATTGATGGGGGGGATTGTTAAAGTCGATCTAGGTATATGTTGGGAGATCGATCGGTATACACGCATGTGTGTTAGAAGCAAATGAGGCACGAGGAGAAGGATAGAGAGAGAGGAATGCATCTAGGAGGTGGTACGAGAGGCATACTATATCGAGGGGGAAGGAGTGTGCGAGTACGATATCGATGAAAAGAGTGGTGGGAGTGAGGCATGGACGATGATAAGAGAAGAGGGGAAGCTTGTGTTTGTGCTAGGCACACCTGGCTAGAGAGGCATATCGATCGATGTGTGCCGTAAAGAAGGAGCTGGGGGGCCTACACACACTGTGGGTGAATGACCTAAAGTGAAAAGACGAATTTGCGTGATTGAGCTAGAAAATGCTAAGGGAGGGTGAGAGGGATGCGGGCGTGTGCATGCACGAGAGAAAGTTAGCGCTAGCTACAAATATAAGAGGATTGTGTGGGTGTAAAAGACGAATAGAGATCATACTTAATTATAAAAAGCGAATTCGGATATTTGAAGAATTTATCATAGTGTTTTAAACCGACGCATGTGTGAATATATATAACGGTGATACACATGGTGTGGTTATGAACATGTTATACTACATATAATATATTTTATCTCTACTCTTATAAAAAAACGGAGTTGTTGATGATGGTGTGCCTGCCATCCTGCAATATAGGCCGTCCGATTTATATCTGGCGGATAGGAAGGAAACTATGGCAAGTTTGAAAAAAGATACCCACACCCCTCTCCATATTTGCAAATTAGGCCCCTTGATCATGTTGATGTTCTGTGGAACGCATGGGCATCTTGCTAGTACTACGTATAATACATAGAACATTGATTATAATTTGGGCTAATGTGTGGCTTTTGCAGCTCAGATCTAAATACTTGCATAATGTAGGGGGCGGGGCACTATACTTTGTGTGATAAACATGGTGTACATATGGAACATGGTTTAGATTATGAATATATAGTTAGTACATCAAATGTAATATTATTTGGAATCAACATCAAGTGTATTCAAAAAATAGAATTTGAGTTCCCGTAGTACACATAGTTCATATCTATCTCTATAGTAATCATCTGGTGTATTATTAAGGTAATACACGAATGATGGTTGAAGTTGGCAACAATCATGATTGTAGATTCTTATTGAAATAGAGAAACAAATTCAAATTTGGTTCGAATTGCAACGGTAGTATAGACATTTGGAATGCACTAAAATGTTGGTATGAGTAGGTCATTACATGCATTATACAGCAAGCAAAAAAATTTAATTGGACATAACATGGATTCATACTCCCTCCTTCCATCTATATAGGGCGTAATGAGATTTTTAAGACCGCCTTTGACTATTAACAAGATTAATAGTACATGACATGCACAATGTGAAAATTATATCATTGAAAGAACCTTTCATAGACAAATTTAACGGTGTGCTTTGTGTAAGTTGCATGTCATATATTATTGCTCTAATATTTGGTCAAAGTTAGCATCGAAAAATGCATTAGGCCCTATATAAATGGAAGGAGGGAGTAGCTTTGAATAGCATTGGTATAGTAAAACGGGGCAAGACTATCTCTTTGTGTGGTGTGAATAGTTTTATTTTTTCGTTTTCTTTTTGGTTGAGGGAAGTGCGAATTGATTTGGTACGTACAAGTACAATATTAGTACACGTTAGGCCTGTTCCTAAAATTCAAACCGCGGCTTGTTATATCCCAAAAATTTAGATATCGTGCTCCCAAAACTGGCGCCTTCACAACCCGCGCCTTGCTATCCCGAAATTACAACGCGCGCGACAACTCCCTCTAGCTGCCAAATCCCGACACGCGAAATCCACCTTCTAACCCTGAGCCGAAAGGGCCGCTAGTTCAAATCGGTGGGGAGTATTTTTGTAACACATCCTACATTTTGGACAAGCGCGTCCCTAAGTCATGGTTCACCCCCTCCCATCGCCCCCTTTTCGCCATTCGAAATCCCAGGCTACAATAACATCTCCACTCCAGCCGCGTAACCCCACCCTCCTCCGTCTGCCACCTCACCGCTGCCCAGCCGGATCCTCTTCCCCGATGACGTTGTCCACCGCAACAGCTCGACGTCCCTCGTCCACCTCCCCGGATGAGGATCCGTCGTCCATCTCATTGTCCAGCCGGTTCAGCCGCCCCCTCCTCCACCTGCAAGGAGCTACTCCGATGATCGCCTCATTTATCATGGCTGCTCCATCCCCACAGCACCGCCTTAACCTGCTCCACTGGAACCGCAGCATATTCACCGACTCCTTGGACGAAGCCGAGGCCTACTCCGCGCCACTAAAGAGGTTGTACACTCATCACATCGCACCTTCTCCTTAACTCGACCTCCCGGCGCCGACGATGCTCCATCCCGCACCCCCATGGAGCAGCTACCTTGAAGCTGGCGCCACGGGCAACATCTTCACGGTGGCTCTCCCACAGTGCAAGGCCCCTTCGGCGGCGGCATCCATACCAGCCGGATCTGCTGCTGCTGCTCCAGCTCTCGCTCACTCGCTCGCGCTGCTGCTCTGGCTCTTGCTCGATCGCTCACTCGCCCAGCTGCTGCTGCTGCTGCTCTTCCCCTCGCTTGTGCTGCTGCTCTGCTCTGATTTAGCCACACTTCAGTCGACTGAATCAAGTTTTGGGTCAGTTGATTTTCAGGGGTTGGGGGAGCTCGCCGGATTTAAGGAAGAACCACCCGCAGCGGGGACGGGAGCTCGCCGGAGAGGGCGGGCCAGGGCGGCGGTGGGGAGTTGTTTTGGGGCGGCGAGGCGGAGCTGGGGCCGGCGGTTTGGCCGGTGGTGGCTGGCGGCTCAGGGGGGTGCAGGTTGAAGATGAACTGTAGGCCCTCCCTAAACTACATGTCAAGTGCCTCTCTGCTACCATTGCGTTCAGTTTCGGCAGTAGCATTCAGATTCCACAGTAAATTTCAGTTTCGACAGTTAAGTTCAGAGTCAACAGTTTTTACCTCATTTATTGTAGTCACGTGGTTTTTGGTGATGTAAATTTTGCATCTATTTTACATCATCTTTTGGAGATGCTATTAGAATCCCACTTGAGATTGACGATGTCTGTCTTGTGCTGCTTCAGCCTTGATGTCTTACGGCTCACCGGAGCTGCTCCAAGGACAGAACGATCCATCAAAACAGAGTAGTGCCCTTGAAGCCGTCTACAGATTCCTCAGATCTTCCTCCACACCTCTGACAGCCACCTCTGCCTCAACTGCTTCACCGACCAACCCAATGATGCTGAGGTCGACACGGCTACGGCAAAGAGGTTGTACACTTGTTGCATCACTTATTACTATACATTCACGTCGATCCATTAGGGCTATTTTGGTTCAACGGAAAAACATAGCAATAGGGAATTTTCCAATGCATTTTGTTGAAAGGAATGAAGCAAAACATCCACCTGGACCTACTTTTCAAAATCCTATGCATGAAAACAAGACCAAGTGCATTAGTGCCAGAATAACATTCTAACTGTACACGCTTTCATATGGTTTCACTTTATTTTGGCCATGTTTCTTTGCATTCCTCTGCTCTTCCAATTCCTGTAAACCAAACACCCAAGTTGACAGAAATCCTGTGTTTACAAATGCTCTGTTTACCATGTGCATTCCTATCCTATTCCGGTGTTTTTCCTATCCCTGCGTTTTAAGAATCATGCAAGCCAAATGAGCCCTTACAGAATTATTTCAGTTACAGGTACATGTCGAAGGGAACTTTGTGTGGTTTGTCCTGCTCCTGCCGCAACGCCGTCCACCTCACCTGAGCTGCTCCATCGACAAAAGCATCCACCAAACCAGACATCACGACTCCTGACCGTCTTTCGCCGCCTCAGATTTCCTTCCCTGCCGCCGGCACCCACCACAACGGCATCACCATCATCGACTCAGCAGATGAACCTGAGGAGTACACGGGTCCACAAGAGAGGTCACACTCTTTTGTTTCTGCTTATGTTATGCATTGCTTAAAATTACCTGCTACTTTATCATCTTGTTCACCTCTTGGACTCCAAGTCAGGTCCAAATTAATGTTCAAACTTGAGTTCAAAATTAGTTGTGGGGCACATATCGAGGCAACAATGAATAGTATGTCTGTCTAATATCTGGTTCACCTAGGGTATGCCTATGTTGTTCATCTTGGGTGGGAAATAAATAGTAAAGCAATCATCATCTGTCTTTTAATTAATTTAAAGCAATCATCAGCCTGCTATCATTAGTTTTGGATCCATCCACTGGTTGTTACCATCACTCTAAATTTCTACATGCTCTCCTTACATAATCTCACCATATTTTTTTCGTATGCATGTCAGATATTGTACACAGTCATGCTGAACATGTAGAGAAAAAGAGAAGAGTTTTGCGCGGCAATACAATGTCGTGCAGACATCACTCCATGGTGGGTTCAATGGCAAACCCTCCCCACCCCTCTCCAATTTGTAATCCAAAGGAAGATATCTATTCTGAGGCAGATTCAGACGCCGCTGACTACTCCTATTTACCCCCCAAGGTGTTTTCTCTACCTTGGCATGACGATGTTAGTCATATCATACATATGTTGTCTTGCAGTGCCTACATTTGACATCATATATGTCATCTGCTTAGTTTAGACATGTTCTGTAATGCCACCTGTTTAGTTTCTATATCATATATGGGAGTTATGCAGTCTCATGTCTTTTAGCCAGCCATAATATATGTGAAATGTGCAATGCCATCCTGTTTAACCAGGCATCATTTATTTGAATGATATCTTGCCCATCCTTTTCTTCATTACATTTCCATTTGTCGACAATGTTTGTACATTAAACAACTCTTCCTGTGAATCAGCCATTTGGGTGGGAGATGGAAAAATCTGGAGTGAAAACAAGGCACTACTAGAAAAACCGCTACTAATGGCGCACCTAATTTGGCCATTAATGGCGCATCACCGGTGCGCCATTACTAGCACGCCATTAGTATTTTTTACTAATGGCGCACCATTAGTATCTGGTATACTAATGGCGCACCACTGGTGCGCCATTAGTATAGGCCATGGTGCGCCATTAGTATGCCTCCCAGGGGCCATGTATACCCAGGTGCTTTGGATGCTAATGGCGCACCACAACTGGATGCGCCATTAGTAACCGCGGCATACTAATGGCGCACTGTCCTGTGATGCGCCATTAGTGATGCGCCATTTTGAATCTAGATCTGGATCGTGATTTTTTGCCCATTTTTTGCTCGTTTTTTTGCTTGTTTTTTGGCACGACATTATTTCAAATTTTGTTCCTGTTTTTGGATCTTGTTGCCATGGTCTTTTGCCGGAGAGGAGTTCGCCGGAGAGGAGGAGGAGGAGGTCGCCGGAGAGGAGGAAGGAGAAACCATGAGGGGATGGGAGGAGCTCACTGGAGAGGAGGGATGCGCCATTAGTAGTTTTGAACAAAATTTTAAAAAAAATATTTTTACTAATGGCGCACCGTGGATGTGGTGCGCCATTAGTATTTGGACACTAATGGCGCACCAACACATGGTGCGCCATTAGTATATAGTAATGGCGCACCACATGTCTGGTGCGCCATTAGTGTCAATTCCATCTATAGCCCTTTTCCTAGTAGTGAGGCCTTCAGAGCTGACAGTGCTACCTGTCGAAGCAGATCTCTTGTTGGGTCCCGATAGCTCCTCAGAGATGGATTCAGAGACAGATGACCAGTCCTATTCCCCCACCAAGGTGTATGCTCAAACTTGGAACGGTTATACTACTCATATCATGCATATGGTGTCTTGCATTGCATAGTTTAGACATCATATACACAATATTCAACACCATATTCTTAGTTCAGACATCATATGGAATGCCCTCTGTTTAGCATATAAATCACATATGTGAATTAAATGATGTGATCCTGATTACTTAGATACCATGTAGGTGAATTATGTCATGCGATCATGTTTAGTTATTCATCATATATTTGAATTATGTTATACTATGCTATCCAGTTTAGATAGACATCATATATGTGAAATTATGTCATGCTATCTGTTTTAGTTAAACAATATACATGTCAACTATTTCATACCTTTTTTCTGCACTATCTATTGCATCTGTCTCTCATACAATGTCTGTACATTCAACTATGTTTCCTGTTTATCAGCCATTTGAATTGGAGTGGGTGATGCCAATATCCAGCGGACTAAAAACACGGTCTTCAAACAAAACAGTGCTACCTCTTGGTGGAGATAGCACCCTAGTTGTACATGCACAAGAACTAGCCCTACCACACATAACCCAAACTCTCGCGGATTGTACCCCTACTACGATGGACAGAGAACCAGCTTCACCCAATCTAACCCCAACCCCAGTAGATAGTAAACCAGTTCCTGTTGACACAACACCATCTCCACCACAGAGCTCCTAAACAAGAGCAGTTAGTAAGGCAGCTCCAGTGCCCAAAGGGCCATTACTACCACGGCAAACCCCAACTCCACCAGTTAGTACGCCTATTCCTGTGGAGGAAGCACAACCAGCTAGTCGTAGTTTAGCGGCTATCGCATTTCATGTTGTTAAATCGTATGTGTGTATCTTCCCATCTTGGAAATATTATATTGAAGATGAAGGAAAATGCCAGTTGCAGGTGTTTGTCCAGGAGTTATGTGTAAGTAATGTTATTCATGGCAATTAATTTGCTTTGTCCCATACATCCTACCTCCATGATGGTTATAATACAGCAAATTTTCCCATTTTTCTCTATAGAGAAGGACCAATTTGGAAACTGAGGATGAGGTAACCTGTGCTAATACCTCTGCTATCTTCAAGAATACTTGGTGGCAGTATCGAAATTACCTGAAGAAAACGTACTTAACCGGCAAAGAAACTCATCAAATTCCATTACATTCTCCTGAGACACATTTACTGGACGATGACTGGGAACGCCTTGTTCTGTACTGGTACCAAACCAAGGATGTGGTAAGGTATATGAGCTCATTTTCTATTTTTAAGTACTATATTCTTGCGTCTTAGTGTACTCTGTTCATGTAGAACAAGTGCCTAAACCTGAAGAACAACTGTTCTAATTTAAGATTCCATTGCTATCATAGTTCAAAAAAGCGCTAGGCGTTAATTGTGCGTGCCACCGCCTTGCGCTTTACTGACCAAAGCACATGCTTATGCGCAGTTATGCACAGATTAAGCGTAGTTATGCCCAATGCGATTTGCCAACGCCTAGAGCCTAGGCGCACCTTTTTTTAACTATGATTGCTATCGTGCATACTCCTTTGCTCTTGTATCATTGTATTTACTCACACAAACTTATTTTTAAATTGAAGGATCCAATCGAAACTCCAATGGCACAGTAGGTATGTTGACGCATGTTTCTTTAACAGGTTTGCTCTTATCAATAGCTCTGTTGATTTCAATTTCAATTGTGTATACAGTTGACTTCTCATATCATGCATATTACTAGCATACAACAGAGCCAATAGTGTTGTTGTACATGTAGACCCGTGGTACCCATCTAAAATCTTGTTTTGCTGTGTAGTTTCCCACGCTTTGTATTCTTTCACTACTGCTTTGTCTTGAACTGATATGATTTGAACTATGTCTGTATTTTGATTTGGCAAGACAATGCAGTGACCATAGGACATAGATATATGTTTGTTTGATGCTTTTATTATGTACTAGTACTTGGCAATACAAGAATTGGTAGTTTAATCATGTCCACCTTACTAATGAACTGGTTCACCGAAATGAGTTTCATATACTAGTACATGCTAAACCTGTTATGTGTCTGCTTGTTTCTTCTTTTAGAATGCTGACAGAATATTGGGGAAGAGTGCCTTATTAAGCAATGGTAAAGGAAGTAATGCAGATAAGGTTCAGGATAGTGACACATCCTTGTTGGTCTCCAACAAAGCTGATAAAACACCTAAGGAAGACTATCTTGAAGACAGTGAGACAACTCCAAAGTCCCGTCTTGGTTTAGTGTTTGAGTTACTGGCCACTACCGCTTGCACAAGCTATTCAAACTCACTGTCTGAATCAATTCGGTTTCTTGAGTCTCAACTACAAGCTGAAAGACATCGATCAGTTGTGCTGCGACAAGAAGTGGAAGGACTATGGAAGTCCCTCGAGCATTTAGATGCATACTTTCTGGTGCAACAACAAGCGTTGGAGGATTTTAGCGCCAAACAGGACAAAGCTAATAAGCTTGCGGATACCCAGGATAACGTTTCTTGAGCTCTTCTGAAGTTGTTTCAGTAATGCTCTTGTTTTGCTGCCGCATTTATTTGCACTGGTGGCCAATTTTGACGGCCAGTGTATGTAATATGCTGCTTTGTTCTCTATATTTGCACTGGTGGCAAACTTTGATGCCCAGTGGATGTAATATGTGTAATAGCGGTAATAGGCTAGCATTAATTGCTTGCTTATTTATTTCCTCATTGTCCTGTTTAGTTGTTTGCTTGTAGTCACTACAGTTCTTTTTTTGTGTTTTTCCAGTGGCCACAATAGCCTATTTTTGGTAACTAGGCCAAAATAATCATGGGAGCACATGGACTGTTGTATCCATGGGCCTCCTGCGAGCCTTATGATCCATGGGCCTTCTACGGTCGTAGGATCCATTAGCCTTCTGTATGGTTCGTAGGATCCATGGGCCTTCTACAGGCCGTAGGGTTCATGGGCCTTCTACGGGCCGTAAGATCCATGGGACTTCTACAGGGCGTATTATCATTTCGCCAATCATGGGCCGTACTTTTCATGGACCATAACGGGCCGTCAATGGGCCGTATTTGATAACTGTATGAAAACAGCCCAACGGGTTTTTTTTGACATGAAAACGACCCAACGTATTAACAGTCCACAAATGGGCCGACTGTAACGACGGGCTGAATTTGGCCCACAAGCATAAAATGACAGTAACGGGCCGTAAGTAACCGAATGCAGCAAATGAGCCCAAGAATAAATGGGCCCTGAGAAGGCCGAAAGATAACTTGGGCTAGAAACGGCCCAGTGGAATAATGGGCCGTTAGTGGGTATAAAGTGATACACTGTTCTTTATGGGCCAGTTTCACAACGGGCCGCTAATGGGCCAAGAGTTACAAAGGGCCTCATATGGGTTGAAAGAAGTCATGGGCCATACATGGGCCAGAAGTTAAAACGGGCTGGAATCATATTGGATGGCCCAGATGATGCTACTGGGCCTAATTCGGATAGGGTGTAATGGGCCCTGGTTTAGCGGGTTGTAAATGGGCTATATGCGGACAGGCCATTAACAGGCTTTCCGTGGGCCAGCCCGCTACCTTTTGACCAAGTCAAACGGGCCGACCTTTTCACAGGAATGGGCCTCTGTTGGGTCATGTCACGTGTCGACGTATCATAGGCGCCTTGGGTCCAATGAGTGGATGACATCTGTCCCAACGGTGAGCCGACACGTGTTTCCTCCAGCCAATGATGATTTTACATGTGGAAAATCCCCAATGGTCGGGGCTGTTAACGGGTTATCGGATCCAAAACCGGACCCGATAGCTTAACAATGTTCCGTTACGGTGGATGCCACGTGTCAGTCACCCTTGACGAAAGCACTTCTGTGACGCGCGATTTATCGTCATGGAAGTGGACACTTTCGTGATGAAAACTTTGGTAATGTCATGGAACTCTTCAACGACAGCACAGGTATGACTATCTTGATTCTATCATAAAATCGTCATGGATGTACATGCATGACAGAAAATGCGACCTACTGTGACAAACATGTCTCATCATGGAAGTGTATTTTTTTGTAGTGTATGCACATTAAATGACTAGAAATTAAATTAATGTATAAGAAAGTCCAAATGAACCCGAAATAATTCCAAAATTTAGCACGATACTTATATAGTTCTATGTTCCCTCTATAAAAAATCAAGGGGACGGGAGGTAGTGTATATCATTTCACACACAAAGGTGACACGATCCCCCTCGGGAACCACGAGTATTCTCGAGAGAAAGCTCCGGTTTGCAAGAAGCTGATACACAAAAACATGTCCAAATGTGGCCAATTTTTTTACCACGGCATGTTGGTGCCATGAAATGATACCATACCAAGTTTCATGATTTTCAAGCTAGTTTTCAATTTCCAGGAATTTAAAAACCAATTTTCTCAATGTTCTCGGCCAAGCCACGACGCCCAGATGTTTGAATTTCATTCCTATTTCTTGCATGGGACCTATACATTTACCCAAAGACACACATGTGATTTTTAAACAAACTTTGGTGCACTGAAGCATGTGCTTGTAGTTCAAATTTGGATTATGCACATTAAATGCCTAGAAACTCAATTAATGCATAAAAATGCCAAACGAACCCAGAATAATTCCAAATTTAAACACGACACTCATGTAGTTGCATGCTCACTGTAAATAAATGTTCTAGCATACACTTCACCATCCTTTCCCTCCATAACACCATTTTGTCTTTAAAAATATCATGAAAAAAATCTGGTATACCACAAATAGTTTACTAGAAAGAATCATGTGGGATGCGATATAAAATATCTTGGTGCACCGTCTTGTCTAGCTTACGCAGGAAGCTTCGTTGTCTATAGTCCACCGCCCCCTCTTGAACCACACTTGCGCACCAGTTTCTCGCGGCACCGAGCGAAATTTTTCTGCCACCACAGAAATATCTATCTCCCCGCCCCCTCCCTCCCACCAAAAGCCACATTTCCACTATTCCTCCTTGCTCTCCAAGTTCAAACCTTCACTGCTGCTTATTGGCAGCTCAACGTACTTGTGACCCTTCTTCTTGCAGCGCCGCTTCCTCGCCGGCTAACCTTCTTCTTGCAGCGTCGCCTCCTCGCTGGCGACCCTTCTTCTTGCAGCCCCGCCTCCTCGCCGGCGACCCTTCTTCTTGCTGCGCGGCCTCCTCGCCGCCGACCCTTCTTCTTGCCGCGCGGCCTCGTCAATATGGTAAGGTAATCCACACCCCAGCCACACCATCCTCCTCCTTCCCCGTCCCACATGCCCCGACCGACGGTGCGACACCTTCCGCCGAAATCACTGTGCGACGGTGCGACACCTTCCGCCGAAACATGGACGAGAGGGGAAGGATCTCGTGGGTTGAGGGATTGATAATTTTGTGAGGAGAGGGGGGAGGAGTCAGTCAGCCGTCGTCACATCATCCTGCTTCCAAATGGCCCGGCGTTCTCTAGTGTAGTGTGGTCGCCGTGTTCGATCTCCTCGATGACTTCTTTGAAGATTGAGGTGGTGTGCATGCTGGGGTACAGAGAAGCACAAGCGAGGGTGGTCGCCATATAACCTTGGATGGGGATGAATTGTGTGCTCGGGGGAGGGGGAGTGTGTGTGCATTGTGTGTGTGTGTGTGTGTGTGTGTGCGTGTGTGTCAGATATTGAGAGAAATCAAACCTATGGAGAGAATGTGTGTGTATGTGATCGAAAGGTACATGCTAAATAGGGTTTTCACGCACAGATTGTGCATGTGGGATAGAGAGCGATGTGCGGGCCTTGAGTTGGGAAGGGGGCCGGTGAGAGTGTCAAAATGTGTACATTGATGCATGCATTACATGCGATTGTGCGAGGGACGGACGAATTGAGAGAGATGGTTGTTGTGTTACGGATGCTCCTCTCTCTCTCTCACACACACACACACACACAAGTACAGATAGAAGACCATTCTCTCATGTATACACAACATATCAGCATCTCTCTATGTCTCACACATGCACGATCATTTGCACATTCACACCACTATATGTCTCTATCACACGCACACCGTTCCACATTGCCCTTCCGCCACAACACACATATGGACACATACACGCGTTCTATCTCAGTCACACACACAGAATCAGCATTAAAAAAACTAGGACGCACCTAAAATGTCCAAATCCAAATAAGCACGGACTGGAGTTAAATTCAAATACATGGAAATATTATAGCGTGAAGAACTTTTCTAGGAAAAAAATAGAGTAATATTCGGGGATTGTTTTCACACACACAAAAAGGTTCTATGGATGTCCTTCAAGCGCGACACAGTGACGCACCGTTCGATCGACCGCGCGGCCATGGTGCATGCGCTTGGACAGGATTCCCTATCAATGTTGTGCTAACTAATATGATAGTATAAGCGCTGCCTCAGTCTAATGTTTACGTGTACTAGTACAGTGTTCTTTTAAGTTTGACCAGCCCTATATAAAACTAAAGTAAGCTCCCATAGGTGTGCTCATCAATATGCCACTGCCGCGGTTGTGCATGCCGGCGCCCGCCTGCTCCGGCTGACCATCTCTTATCGATCACCACCGTGTCCCCGCCATCCCTGTACCATGAAGCAAAAGGCTCACCCGCTCACATCGTTTGCAGTCCCTCCTCGCGATGTCGCCGCACTACAAAGCACACGAGTAGCTGGTGGAGCCACGTCTATGCTCACAACATACAAAGAGGAGGATGAGCGCATGCTCCAGGACACCGGCGAGGAGGAGCTAGCGTGTCATTATCGTCTCCGCCCGCGCGGAGGAGGCACGCATGGTGGCTGTCGCGGCGGAAGCCTGTCGCGCCCGCGCCGAGCCCGCAAACCGGGTGCATGCGCGGAATCTACCTTTGAGACCTTGAATGCCACGTGGATCCTGCAATCTGAAGGAACAATTTGGGTCAATCGACTCTTGTGAGCCGTTGGATGCAACATGGACGGCCAGAAGGGCTTCTTCAACCTCCGTAATTGATGCACTATTCATCTTCTCTCTCAGGCATCGAGCCGCCAGCACGCCACACACCTTACCTCCTGCCGCCGCCGCCCTGCCCTCCCTGAATTGCCTGACACTGCCATGCTCCCCCCACCCCCGCCATCCGTTTAACTCCGGGCACGATCCATTTTTTCGGCGAACTGCATTCCACACCCAACACTCATAAGATAGATCGTGGGCACCCTGCCACCCTAATATAGATACTGGGGTAGCTTCTCTGTTGTCTTCTTCCTTCGCTCCGTCGAACTCCTTTCACAAATCCACTGACCCAAATTATACTACTAGGACATATTAAGTACAGTAGGAACGCGGAGATATGAGCAGTAGTACCAACTACAAGAAGAATAGTAGTAAGACATACTAGTACTACTGTACGTACTAAAGAGTTCAAATAACGAGAAAGAACATAAACATAGTTCTGCTGGGGGCTCAGCACACCACACCCCTGAAATAAAACTAAGCAACTAGTCTGCTTGACACTGCAGTAGAACTAGCATGAGCAACATCACTGCCACCTCACTCGGAGTCCGAGTCCACGTCCTCAACTTCGTCCTCGTCCCTCTTCCTCTTCCTCTTCGTTGACGCTTCTTTGCTTGAACCGGACACTGGGCTCTACTTCTTCATCCAACCCATGTAGATATTTAAACAAAGGTAGGCATCCGTTGCTGTGTATAGGATATGATCTTCATCTATTATCTTCGACTCCCATGCTTGATGAAACTCGTGGTGAGGTTTCTTCAGTTGAGCATACGAAGGATCAATCATGGCTGCTGCTAGGGTCAGCATTGAAGGATGAGATGAGGACACCAGGCTTGCCTTCTGGAGATCGAAGGGCTGGCCGACAACGAGGCCTATCCGGCCCAGGACTATCCTATCATTCGGGAAGTAGACCAAGCACATGTTATGTACGCAAACCTGGATCATGGCGGGCTTCTTCTTCTCTGCCTCCTTTAGAAGCTTCTCGCTTTCCAGGACTGTGGTCTACTCAACATCTAGCCCAGTGACCCACTCATCCTTTGAACTTTGGAACATGCGTCGGAAGTGAGCAAGGCATGTTTCCACCATCGCGGATCTACGGGTGTAGATGATGATGAACTCATCATCGGTGATGGTTCTAACCTGGTACTCAGTGGCGATCATGGAGATCTGGGAGGCCATGGATTTTGGAGGCGGGTTAGGAGAAGTTGAATTGGTGTAATGTGAAAGGACGGGACAACTGGGAGCAAACTGTTGTAAGGTAGAAGACGGGGATGAGTAGGGCGTGCGAACGATGTGGGGTCGTTGGCTTGCCTGGTGGATAAATGGTTGCATGCCCCCAAAGAGTTCTCGAGTACTATGGGGGACCCACTAGATGTCATGTCTACTAGACACATATCGTAGGCTTGACGGTATAGCTTTTGCGTGTTCGCACGCCATGCCGGTGCGTGGATGTAACTTCACTTAATTCCTTCAACCGTCGCGCCTCCCACGACCTTCACCTCCCTCATGCGGTCGCACCCTGTGAGACTTCGAACGGCTATAAATGAGCAAAAAAAAATTTTGCCTACTTCGCATGCATGATATTCCCTTTGGTCCTTTTTACTCCGCGTAAGATTTGTGTCAAGTCAAAGTTTGCAAAGTTTTTGACCAAATTTATACTAAAAATATCAATATCTACAATACCAAATATATATTTTATGAAACTACAATTCATAATGAGTATAAAAATATTGATTTGACATTGTGAATGTTGATACATTTTTCTATAAGTTTGGTCAAAGTAGAGGTACATTGACTTCAGACAAAACTTATATGCACGATGTAGACTAGTTCCTTCGTCCAGGTGTGTGCCATGTCCTACATAGTCATCACAACAAGGTTAGCTGTTAGAGTACTACTACTACCCCCCTTCTAGTTTAAAGGGCTCGATTCAAAATTTTCACCTACTCTTACCAAGATAGAGGCGGTGGAATAGTTTTTGTAGTCTGCAAAAGTACTCAATTAATGATCTCGTTCTTCACAAAAAATGTGTTTACCAATGCATTATCACATTGCATGCATGCATGAACACTAGTAAATGACAAAGATTTTTACATGCACTAGCAAGATGCCCGTCCGTTGCACGGAACATCAAGATGCATTTGCATGATTAGTTTATCTTGTGGGAGAAAAGGATGAACGAGGGAAGGCCTTATCTGCAAATGTGGAGAGTGGTGCGGGTAAATTGTCATAGTTTCCTTCCTATCCATTAGATATAGATCGGACGACCTATATTGCAGGATGGCAGGCACACCATCATCATTAACTCTGCTTTTTATAAGAGTAGAGAGTAGAGATTAGTTAATATTCTCTTTAGGCTACTCATAGTGGAAAGTATCATATACTAGTATCATGTGCATGATACTAGTGTGTGATACATGACTACCTTTATAGTGCCATGCATGACACGAAGTAGCATAGTATTTTAACATGATACGGTATATATCTATGTTACTCTAACCCCCCTCTCTTCTTTAATTCTTTGCCACATTAGCATGTTTGCTATTCCCTTGTGCATGATACCAGCTAAGATACCACATTATACCACCACTATGGCCAACCTTAATCGCCGCATGCAATAATTTAGTGCAGCTTGAAATCTGAACATGTGTGGGGCGTGTATGTTTTTAATGACTCAATACTATACCTAGCCCAGCATGCAAGATGACTTATTATGCCTCGTTCCCCATACCTGCCGGAAGCCCGTTCGTCTCCAAATCTTTTCCTCTCCATGTGTGAAAACAATCTGCCTGTTTGACTCTCCTTCTCCCTCCGATAGTCCCACCACTCCACCCCATGTGGAAAAAATCAGCATGCATGACTCTCCTCCCCCCGCGCTTGTCTAATCCATTGTGACCAGCAATATTTCCACCCCTTCCCTTCCCCGTAATTTACTCCAACAAATATGCCCACGTAGCTGTTACGTTAATCACGCAGCATATCTTAGGGGACACAGCTTCAGTTACTTAACTGCAGGTGCATTGGGTCACTGACATGTGGGCCCAACAGGCATCTGGCCCACATGTCAGTGACGCGACTGCACCTGCAGTTAAGTCACCGAAGCTCAGTACATATCCGACGTAGGTGTGCCATTCCTCGATACTGCGCCTACCATGGCATTCAGAAGAACACTCACGTTCATCGCTATCTCCTCCCCCTCCCTCTCACATCGACCACCATGGCATCGCCCCTCCCAAGCCCTAGGCTCCCCTTGCTGCACTGCGCAGACGGTCATGCATTGTTGGATTTAGGGTTCCGGCAAAACCCTTGAGGTTCGAACACTAGGGTGCGCACGAAGATTCCCCCCTACCGAATCTCGCTCTCAACCTCGCCGCGATCTCTAAGCTTAGCACGATGAACACACAACACAAGGGACACAAGATTTATACTGGTTCGGGCCACCGTTGTGGTGTAATACCCTACTCCAGTGTGTGGTGTGGTGGATTGCCTCTTGGGCTGTGATGAACAGTACAAGGGGAAGAAGAGCCTCCTGAGGCGAGGTGTTCTTGTGCTTGGTGCAGTGCTCTAGTTCGAGCTGATCGATCTCTCTCCCCCTTCTATGGTGGTGGCTAGTCCTATTTATAGAGTCCTTGGTCCTCTCCCCAAATATTGAGCGGGAAGGAATCCAACAACGGCCAATTCAAAAGGGGACAACTAGTACAAGTTATCCGGACTAAAGGTGGTCTTCGCCTGCCAAAGGCTCTTGTGGTGACGCCGTCTTGGGCTCCATGGTGACCTCCGTCCTGCCGTCCTGCTGGTCTTGGTCTTGTTACACCGATATGGAAACCTTTTCCTGATGCCTCGGTACTCCGCGCATGCGCTTGCCCCCTTAGCACCAAAGGGGAAATGAGGACACTGTGCACGCTGGCGCCCGCCTGGCGTCTGTCTGGCCTTGGTCATCATGGCTTGCTTCACGGGAATCTCGCGAGGTACCCTTTGCCTTGATCTCTCCGCCTCCCTTGCGAGCCTGCCTGGTGAGGCCGCTCCTGAGGAGGCCTTGTGTCATCCGCCCCGCGAGGCTTGGCCCCTCGCGAGGGTCTTGAGTGTTGGTTGACGAAGATGGGTCGTACAGGGCCACTGGTGGAGCCACGCCATGAGCCGCAGGTAGGCAAGTCTGGGGACCCCCGTTCCCACAACGCCAACAGTAGCCCCCGGGCCCAAGGCGCGCTCAGACTTGGCGTAGCGGCAAAGCCAAAGGGTAAGTGCGGAGCACCGCGGGCCCCAACAGCCTGCGGCCTTGGCCGACACGTGGCGACCGATTGGACGTGGGCGTCTCCGCTTCCCCACGCTGCCTCAATATCCACGTGGCTAGGCAGCCATGACACCCTACACAGTTATTACCTCTTTGCAGGCGGCGTGCTTCCTATCCTTCCTTCCTCCTAGAGCCCTTGCCTCTGCTTCCAATCTGACTCGAGCTCAGTCCCCTCCATTGCCATGGCGCCAACTCACACGGAGAAAGGGAAGAAGCCTCTGCCCTCAGCTTATTCACCCCTGACAATTGAGCCCGCCGTCGGCCGATCGCGGGTGCTCAACCAGGAGGCCATGGGCAAGGTCCACCCTGCGCTTGCTTCCAGCTTCAACGAGTGGGGAGGGACGAGGGCTTGGCCCGTGTCCTGAGCCTCCATTGACAGGACAATCACTGAGGTGCGTTCTTCGTTGACACCCTGTGGGTTGGCCTGGTTCCCCCTTTCTTAGCCATCTTCTACGTTGTGCTTTCCCATTATCAGATTCACATGCTGCATCTTGATCCCCAATCTGTTGCCCTTCTCGCCGTCTTCTCCTTTGTTTGCGAGGCCATGGTGGTCATTGCTCCTTCCGTTGCCCTCTTGCACCATTTCTTCTCGCTGCATCTGACCGACCCCTTGCAGTGCTCGGGGTGCCTGAGCTTCCAGGCCATGGCGGAGACGCCCGCCTCAGGGATTGATTTTGATCTCCCGCCATCTACGAGCGGGTTCTGGATCCGGTGGTTATACATGGATGTTGGGGTGCTCAGCCCCCTGCTCTCGCCTCTGTCGTCGCCCGCCATCCCCAACTCCGGTTGGGGCCACGAGAAGCTCGTGAGCTCTCGCCTTTCCTTCGTCTGGCTCTGGTTGAAGAGGTTGAGAGATCTCGGTTGACTGCGCCCAAGATGGTGAGGAAGTTCCTCCGGCATTGTATTGCCACTCTCCAATGCCATTCCTGGCTAATGTGGGCCCTGGCCAGTGACCAGGATCGCATGAGGCTTCAAGAGTGGGGGCTCTCGCCTGAAGCACGAAGGACGGTGCTTGAAGTCTTGACTGGCAACCCCTCGCCCGGCGATATATGCCGCAAGGGGGTTGTCTCCTGTACCTCTGCCTGAACATGGTTGATGTCAGGACCCCGACTCGATGTCACATCGATCTAGCTGGTAACACCTCATATCACTTTGCGGCCTCACGCACGGTATCCCCACGGGTGTCGCCTCACCTTTGCCCGGGACCGTTTGCGCCTTTTGGCTCACGTATATGATAGTGTCGCTAGCATCCATATGATAAGGAGCCCGGGCTGACATGACTAGTCGTAAACCCAAAGTGGCACAGACTTACAGGGACAGGCATCCATGACCCAGCTTCGAACGTGTCGGTCATCAGCAAGTGGGTCCGGGCTGTAGCACTGGGCTAGCAGGACTCCGGTAAACCGGGCTGTAGCGGGCTAACAGGACTCCGGTACTCAATGCGTGACATTTCCCCGAAGGGATAGACACAGGAACGAAGAAGGACACATGCCGGCCAGCCTAAGTGTTCCAGAGCAGTAGCAAGCTACCATGGCTCAGCGGTAACACTAGGAGACATTTCCCGGTAAGAGAGGCTACTAAAGATAAACAACTAGATAGTCAGATCCCACACATACCAAGCATTTCAATCATACACACAATATGCTCGATATGTGCAAATACAACGAAGCATCACAACATGACTCTACGACACAAGTACTTTATTTAAGGCTCAGGGAGCCATACATAACATACACAAAGGTACGGGTCTCACGACCCAACATTCAAGTCATACAGTCATACAAACCAGCAGCGGAAGTAACTTGTCTGAGTACAGACAACTAGTAAAATAAAAGAGGCTTGGAAAGCCTAGCTATACTACGTGGTCCTTCACAAGCTCAGGGTCACCACCTGGGCCTTTAGCCTACTCGTTGATGTCAACGTCTACATAGAACCCATCAGAAGGGGTTGCAGCGTCTTCTGTAAAAATGTAAATTATAGCAACATGAGTACAAAGGTACTCAGCAAGACTTACATCAGATCCTACATACATGCATATTATCAAGAAGGGTTGGTGGAGTTATTGCAGCAAGCCAGCTTTGACTCTTGGCTAGACTATCCTACGATACTCCAACTTGAAATGGTTTTGCGCACACGAGTCCACTACTCACCAATTCAATACACTACCGAGGATCCGCCTCCGTCTTCCTACGGAAGAGCCATCCTCGGCACTCACACTTATCTTGAGGCTTTTAGTAGTTTCCATTTACTTGTCTATGAACTGTATAGGCAACCAAGTAGTCCTTTACCGCGGACGCGGCTATTCGAATAGATCATGATAACCCTGCAGGGGTGTACTTCTTCATACACGCTCTCACCACTTACCGTCGTTTACACGACATGTACTCGGCAACCTTCAAGCGGAAGCCCAACGTGGGTGTCGGCCACGACCTACCTAATCACCTAAGCCTCCAGTCCAGGTTTATCGCCTATCCAGGTTCCATCCGCAGGGAGTCCGGCCGAGGTTTCCCATACGGCCCCGAACGATGTGAACAGGGTTCCCGAGATACCTAACGGGTATTCGGTACACCCGGCCACGTACCTACCGCATCACAGCCCACCCCTACGGTCAGCGCTGTCCACGGCCTCCAGTAGGCTACAAACACCAGAAACTACTTGCAACTCCTGGACGGAGAACTAGGGTGAATAAGAAGCCGAGAGGGTCCATTGGTTTCGGGCCCAATGCATGGTAGTAGCTGATTCTTAAATCACACATACAGATCTCAGTGCTTAAGGTCGGCTTCAATGAAACAACCCACCATGTACTCCTACATGGCCTCTCATCGATACCTTTACCAAATCGTGTTCACCACACCACTCTCATTACCGACATAATCATTTCACTCTAGCCCATCACCCAGATGAACCAGACCTGACACGACTCTAAGCATAGCAGGCATAGCAAGGTAGGAACAACACATACATATGGCTCAATCAACTCCTACACATGCTAGTGGGTTTCATCTAGTTACTGTGGCAATGACAGGTCATGCAGAGGAAATGGGTTCAACTACCGTAGCACACAGCAGTTTGAAACGCGTTGTCTTAATGCAGTAAAAGAGAGCAGGAGCGAGAACATGGGATTGTATCGATATGATCAAATGGTTGGTTGCTTGCCTGATGGTTCGATGCACTGATACGGTTCTTCGTTAGGGTAATCACGGTACTCCTCGGAGGCAGAACCTGTCGCAAAGGACACCGATACACAACCATCACCAAACAATGTGCAACAATATGATGCATGCATGAAACATGGCAATATGAGTGTGTTGGGCTAATGCAACTAAAACCAGAAGGGTTTGAACAAATTTGAATCAAAGATTCAAATTTCAAACTCAAACATGGCCTTTTAAAGTGCTTTTCCTTGTTCTGCTTAAAACATCAATTTAACTTGTTTGATCATGCATGAAAATAGTACAGATGGATAGATTGGATTTTTCTGATCATTTTTCATATATAATTTGTCCAATTTGGAGTTACAGAATAAAAGTTATGAATTTTTGAAGTTTAAATAATATTCTGGAATTTCCTGATTTAAATTAAATCCAGAAATATATATATTGCGCCAGCATGACGTCAGCATGACGTCAGTGGTCAACTGCGGCTGGCTGGGGTCAAACCTGACGTGTGGGGTCCACACGTCAGTGACAGGGGGGTTTAACAGGGTTAATTTAATCCTAATTAGGAATTAGTGGCGCTGGGGCCCACTGGTCAGTGTCAGGGGGGTAGTTAGTTTAACTAATTCGGTTAGTGCTAATCCTAATTAGCTAACAGGGCTGGGCCCACCTGTCAGGGACACAGGGGGGGTCCTGCCGTGGTCAAGGTGGGTCAAACCCACCGGCGACATGACGCCGGCGAGGCCCGAGACGGCGGCGCGATGCGGAAACGCGCTACAGGGCACGGGCGAGGCCGTGCTTGGGCTCGTTGGAGAGCCCTTGCTCCCGCGCGTCGAACGGTGGTGGTGGCCGTGCCTGTGGTGGCCGGTACCGACGACGGCGAGCTCGTGAGCGGCGGCCGGAGTTCGGCCAACGGCGGGTTAGGCGATGCAGGGCGCTAGGGGAGGCGTTGGTGCGTGCTACGTGCTCCTGGTGAGGTGTGGAGCACGATGGTGTGCTCGGCTTCGAGCTACAACGGCTCCAGCCACGGCGGCGACGAGGCACGGCGGCGGCGAGCTTCGGAGCTCAAGGGGCGGCAGCTACAGGATGCTAGGGACGACGGGGCAAGGGGGAATCGGGTCAGTGGCTCACCGCGGAGCTGCAGGGATGGTTAGCGGGCTCGGGGACGTCCGGTAGCTCTCGATTCGACGGCGACGATCTCCGGTGGCCGAGGAGGGGAACGGCGACGTGGGCGGCGATGCAGGGCTTCCGGAGGGCCGTGGATCGGTGGGGAGGAAGAGGGGGTCGAGGCGGAGCTCCTGAGCTCAGCGGAGGGGCGAGGGGTGGCCGGTGACGGCTGCTATGGCGAACGGCGGCGATGGTGGTGTTCGGCCGTGAGAGAGAGAGCGAGGGAGAGGAGGGAAGAACCGAGGGAGAGTGAGAGAGAGCAGGGGGAGGGCGTGGCGTCGTCCGGGGCATCGAGACGAGGAGGGGAGGGCAGGCAGGCAGGCGAGCAGGTGGCGTGGCGCGGTGGCGCGCGCGCGCGCCGGCCACACTCCCCTCCCTCTGTCGAGGACGAAGACGACAGAGGAGGGAGGCGGGCTGGGCCGCCTGCTGGCTGGGCCGGCCAGCTGGCTGGGCTGCACAGGGAGGAGCCCAGGTAAGCTCCTCCTTTTATTTATTTTCTTTTTCTAATTTCTGACATTTGTTTTGATTTAAATAAAATATTAAATCATTTATTTACCTTATGCCAATTTTTGCAGGAGCTAGATATATTATTCCAGAGCTCCTTTATAAATGGCATAATATTTGGACATATATTAATATATATAACTAATATATTTCCAATGCAAATATTTATGCATTAATTCCAAATGCCCAAAATAAATACCTATGAGCTCTTAAAAATATTGGTTTGATTTTTATCTCTGTCCAATATTTTCAGAGAGCAACATGAGCATTTTCTTGGACCCTTTTGGAGAAATTTTTATTTGGATCATTTTCAAAAATGATTCTGAGGGTTTCACAAATCCCCATTTCAAATTAAATGGAATTTTAAACATGATGCACACACTCTGATGCATGACTAGCTAGGGTGTGACAACTCACCCCCACTCAAAAGAATCTCGTCCCGAGATTTGGGTTCCTCCGGGAAGAAGGCGGGATACTCAAGTCGAAGACGATCCTCCCTTTCCCAAGTTGCTTCATCCTCAGAATGGTGCGACCATTGAACTTTGAGAAACTTGATATTATGACGTCGGGTGGTACGTTCGGCCTGATCGAGGATACGAATGGGGTACTCTCGATATGTAAGATTATCTTGGAGATCAAGCGTTTCGTGGTCCACTCCACGGATAGGATCCGAGAAGCAACGCCTGAGTTGAGAAACGTGGAAGACATCGTGGACTCTGGAGAGGTGCGGAGGTAGTTCCAACTGGTAGGCAACTTCTCCTCGTTTGGCGAGAATGCGAAAAGGTCCAATGTAACGAGGAGCCAATTTGCCTTTGATACCGAAACGATGGGTTCCCTTCAGAGGGGTGACCCGAAGATAAGCCTTCTCGTCAACCTCGAAAGTCATAGCCTTATGTTTTCGGTCATATTGACTCTTTTGACGAGATTGGGCTGTTTTCAACTTTTCACGAACGATACGAACTTGTTCTTCTGCTTCCTGAATCATATCCGGGCCAAAGAATTGTCTTTCCCCGGTCTCTGACCAGTTAAGGGGTGTTCGACACCGTCGTCCATAGAGAACTTCAAAAGGGGCTTTACCCAAGCTAGATTGATAGCTGTTGTTGTAAGCGAATTCGGCAAATGGAAGGCACTTCTCCCAGTCCATTCCGAATGAGATAACAGAGGCTCGAAGCATGTCTTCTAGAATCTGGTTGACGCGTTCCACTTGACCACTCGACTGAGGGTGGAAGGCGGTGCTAAAGGAGAGACGGGTTCCCATAGCATTTTGGAAACTTTCCCAAAATCGAGAGGTGAAAAGACTTCCTCGATCCGAGTTAATTTCCAAAGGAACACCATGGAGGGACACTATTCGGGAGATGTATAAGTCTGCCAGCTGGCTAGCGGTTATACTCTCACGAACAGGTAAGAAATGGGCTACTTTGGAAAGACGATCGACCACGACGAAAATAGCATTATTCCCTCTCTTGGTCCTGGGAAAACCGGTAATGAAATCCATACCAATTTTATCCCATTTCCATTCAGGAATAGCTAAGGGTTGAAGGGTGCCAGCAGGCCGTTGATGCTCTGCTTTTACACGACGACAGACGTCGCAATTAGCAATATACTGAGCAATTTCTCTCTTCATCCTAGTCCACCAGAACCTCTGGCGTAGGTCCTGATACATCTTAGTACTACCGGGATGAATGGTGAGAGGAGATTCATGAGCTTCCTTAAGGATCAATCGCCTCAGGTTTCGCACTTTGGGAACCACTAGTCGATTCCCGAAGTATACGACCCCTTGATCATTAATGGAGAAACAATTCGCAACTCCTTTCTGGATGTTTCTCTTGATGCGGGAAATTCCCGGATCTACCTTCTGTGCTTTGATAATCTGATCCGTAAGGGTAGGTTTTGCCACCAAGGTGGAAAGAAAACCTTGAGGTACAATGTGAAGGTTAAGCTTCCGAAATTCCTCATGGAGAAGCGGTTGACTTTGTTGTAACATCAGGTTGTTACAATAAGATTTACGACTTAGCGCATCAGCCATGACGTTGGCTTTCCCTGGGGTGTAGGTTATTCCTAAGTCGAAGTCTGTGATCAACTCAACCCAACGTCTTTGCCTGAGATTCAGATCCGGTTGGGTGAAAATGTACTTCAGACTTTGGTGATCAGTGAATATTTCGCAACGATTACCGAGGAGGTAATGTCGCCAGGTCTTAAGTGCATAGACTACGGCTGCAAGCTCTAGATCATGAGTAGGATAATTCTCCTCATGTGGGTGCAATTGCCGTGAAGCGTAGGCAATTACGTGTCGATCTTGCATGAGAATGCAACCTAGTCCTTGTCGCGAGGCGTCGCAGTAGATAACAAAGTCCTTGGAGAAGTCTGGCGGTACCAGTACGGGAGCAGAGGTCAGGCGTCTTTTCAGTTCCTGAAAGCTGTGCTCACATTGTGGAGTCCATTCGAACTTCTTATCTTTCTTGAGGAGTTCGGTTAGAGGTTTAGCAACCTTGGAGAAGTTCTCGACAAAGCGACGACAATAGCTCGCTAAGCCCAGAAAACTCCGAACTTGCTTGACCGATTCAGGTGGAGTCCAATTAAGGACGGCTTGAACTCGCTCAGGGTTAACAGCAATACCTTTACCAGATATTACATGACCCAGATAGGTCACTTCTGACAACCAGAATTCACATTTAGAAAATTTGGCATAAAGGCGATGCTCTCGAAGTTTCTTCAACACTAGCCTTAGATGTTCGGCATGTTCTTCCTCGTTCTTGGAGTAGATGAGTATATCATCGAGGTAAACCACGACGAATTTATCCAAATACTCCATGAAGATTGAGTTCATTAACCGAGAAAAGGTGGCTGGAGCGTTGGTTAAACCGAAGGACATGACGGTGTACTCGTATTGGCCATAACGAGTAACAAAGGCCGTTTTAGGAATGTCCCCGTTTCTGATTTTGATTTGATGGTAGCCCAACCTCAAATCCATCTTGGAGAAGACTGAGGATCCAGCGAGCTGATCATACAGGTCGTTGATCCTGGGAAGTGGATATTTGTTCTTGATTGTGACCAAATTGACAGGTCGGTAATCTACAACCATCCGGTCCGTACCATCCTTCTTCTTGACGAATAGGACGGGGCAAGCCCACGGAGATGAGCTAGGTCGGATGAAACCCTTTTTCAAGGACTCATCGAGTTGTTTCTTAAGCTCGGCTAGTTCTAGGGGTGCCATCTTATAAGGTCTTCTAGCAATCGGAACGGTTCCTGGAATGAGGTCTATTACGAACTCAACATCCCTGTCAGGTGGAACACCTGGCAATTCCTCTGGAAAGACATCCGGGAAGTCACGGACTACCGGAATGTCCTCAAGGTCTGGCAAAGGGCTGGCGTTAAGAGAATATAACTGTCGCTTGGCTAATCGGGTCAAGACATTGACTATCTTCCCCGAAGGATGGGTGAGTTGAACAGTCCTAGAGAAGCAATCAATTTTGGCTTGATGAGCTGACATCCAGTCCATACCCAGAATGATATTAATATCTGAAGATTTAAGGGCTATCAAAGATGCAAGGAAAACAAGTCTGTCGACTTGGATTTCATTTCCATAACTTACCCTAGAGGTCTGCCATCTAGACCCGGGAGTAGAAATTTCCATAGTGGATGGCATGTCACAGAATGCAACGTTATGCAAACGAGCATAATTTTCGGATATAAAAGAATGAGAGGCTCCTGTATCGAAAAGAACAGATGCCGGGTGGCAATTAACAAGAAGCGTACCGAGAACGACGTTGGGATCCTCTTGAGCTTCTTCGGCAGAGATACAGTTGACATGGCCACGTGAAGCGGTGACCGGCTTGGCGTGGAAACTTTTCCTGTCGGCTTGCCACGGCCAACAGCTTTAGCAGACTGGTTGGGGTTGGTCTGGGGACACTCACGCATATAGTGGCCAGATTCCCCACACTTGAAACAAGTCACGGAACTGGTACGTGGAGGAGCATTGTTGGTTGGACCCCCATAGGGCTTGGCCGGTGCAGACTGTTGAACAGGGCGAGGCGCCTGGAAAGATGGCCTCGGTGTGAACCTGGGTGGCAGGGCGGTGTTGGGTACCCACACGCGGCGCTTCTGAGGACCAGCACCGGATGAGGAACCCATGTCACGGCCATGCTTGCGTGTTGCGTCATAGTCAGTCTGACCAGTTTCAGCACTGATGGCTTTGTTGACAAGTTTCTGAAAAGATGTGCACTCATGCAGACGGAGGTCGCGGCGAAGCTCAGGACTAAGTCCCTTACGGAACCTTGCTTGCTTCTTGGCATCAGTAGACACTTCCTCAGTTGCATATCGTGCGAGATTACCAAACTCCCTGCTGTAAGCATCCACAGAAAGTCGGCCTTGGGTGAAACTGCAAAATTCTTCACGTTTACGGTCCATGAGACCCTCCGGAATGTGATGTTCACGGAAAGCCTCGCTGAATTCAGCCCAAGTAGTGACATGGCCCGCCGGGCGCATAGCTCCATAATTCTCCCACCATAGACTGGCGGGGCCTTCAAGATGATATGCAGCAAAGGTGACCTTGTCAGCCTCCGCTACCAGCGCGGAACGCAGTTTGTGAGCGATACTGCGAAGCCAGTCATCAGCGTCGAGAGGCTCGACGGAGTGGTGGAACGTGGGTGGATGTAATTTGATAAAATCACTGAGTGACACCACGTTAGTCCTCTGATGGTGTGCTGTGTTCTGTTCAATACGCTCCAACAAACGGTTGGTCTCCCGCTTGTTTCTCTCAGCTTCCATCATAACCTCGGCTAGGGAAGGAGGATGAGGCAGATTTGCATCCCTGACTTCACTGCCTTCGGCCTGCTCTTGAGGAGCAGGGTTAGTGCGCGTGTTGACCATCCTAGGTAAACAAGACAATGATTTAGTCAGGATGATAAAATTCCGACATAGGATATAAAATGTAAGGAATAACTCGAAATGCAAGATGATCATCCGTATGACATGGTAAATACAGAAACTGCTTCTTTATTCCATCGTCATACACACCATACAGGGTTTAGTACAAGACCAAACAAAGTACTATTACGGTGAAAAGAGGATTACATCTCATCGGAGGCATTCCAAGCTCCTATACATTATTTTTCTACACCTCCGGAAAGAGTACAAACTAGGTCATATCCCACGAGTCACGCGGGACGATAGACGACACAGCTAGTGCGAACTAGTGATACTACCACTAACTCAGACCGATCCGTAGTAGTCCTCGTAGAAGTCACCTCCATAGCCTGGAAGCTCAACATGATCATCCGGAAACAGACGATCTCGCGGAGCTTGTGGACCATAGGGGCTAGGATGAGGCCTTGGACCAACAGACGGTGGCCTGCGGGGACCGCGAGGTGGGGTGATGCCTCCTACATCACGCCAACCCATCACGTCTGGCAGAGCAGATCTCACAGGATAGAGATCGCGCATATCTGAATATCCAGCTTGCACCGCCGGTGCGAACCGAGTCAAAGTGGCCCAGTGGTCAGCACGGGTATTGAAGAGCTCTAACCTCAAGGCCCGATTTTCACGGTCCTTATCCTCGAGCATCTCAGCAGTGGTGCGAGTCCGTGAATCCTCCTGGGTGGGGTCAGCATAGATAGCCTGGAGATACCCTTGTGCTCCCGGAAGTGATCCTGGCATATACCGGAAATCAGAGTCCCGAAATAGACCAGATCTGACTCGCATAATGGTCATCATAGAGTAGGCGGCGTCCTGCACAGCCATCTCAATAGTAACCCCGAGTCCATAGGAGCAGTGAAGGGGCTCGGTGGATCCAGGATAAGATGGAAATATCCTGACAGTGCAGAGATACTGGCTTTGATTAAAGTCCCGAAATTGCTCTTCGACCGTGTACTCAGGATACCAGCGGTATCCAGCCTCAGTCATTACCCTGACCAACTTGGCAGTATGGCCGGGTACATCTAGGCATCGAGTCAGGCGAACCACTTGATTGAGGTCGCGAGTGGCCATCTGAAAGCACAATCATAATGCAAAGGCATTAGAATTTCTAGCAAAATTTCGGCAGCATAACAGCTGTAAATGCTCAAGAAGGATTTTGAGACATTTGACAAAGGATTTCATACACACTCAACATCATCATATCAAAGTTCTGAGACCATCCTAGCAACATAATGTGGTAGAAGAACTGAACTAGGCTTGTATCCATCAAACTTATAAGGTACTACTGATTAGTAACACGTGATCCTGATAGAGAGAATAGATCCTAATTCCTTAACCCCCGGTGGAAGAATGGACTGACTCAGATCAGAATGTCATAAGATAAAGGAGTAAAAAGAGCCTTACGTTCCAACCCACAAACAATTCCCCTACATATAACTAAAGAATTTCTAGACTCAACATCGACCAGTTTGGCTTGGAGAACCTACAGGCAGTCCGGCTCTGATGCCAACGCTGTCAGGACCCCGACTCGATGTCACATCGATCTAGCCGGTAACACCTCATATCACTTTGCGGCCTCACGCACGGTATCCCCACGGGTGTCGCCTTACCTTTGCCCGGGACCGTTTGCGCCTTTTGGCTCACGTATATGATAGTGTCGCTAGCATCCATATGATAAGGAGCCCGGGCTGACATGACTAGTCGTAAACCCAAAGTGGCACAGACTTACAGGGACAGGCATCCATGACCCAGCTTCGAACGTGTCGGTCATCAGCAAGTGGGTCCGGGCTGTAGCACTGGGCTAGCAGGACTCCGGTAAACCGGGCTGTAGCGGGCTAACAGGACTCCGGTACTCAAAGCGTGACATTTCCCCGAAGGGACAGACACAGGAACGAAGAAGGACACATGCCGGCCAGCCTAAGTGTTCCAGAGCAGTAGCAAGCTACCATGGCTCAGCGGTAACACTAGGAGACATTTCCCGGTAAGAGAGGCTACTAAAGATAAACAACTAGATAGTCAGATCCCACACATACCAAGCATTTCAATCATACACACAATATGCTCGATATGTGCAAATACAACGAAGCATCACAACATGACTCTACGACACAAGTACTTTATTTAAGGCTCAGGGAGCCATACATAACATACACAAAGGTACGGGTCTCACGACCCAACATTCAAGTCATACAGTCATACAAACCAGCAGCGGAAGTAACTTGTCTGAGTACAGACAACTAGTAAAATAAAAGAGGCTTGGAAAGCCTAGCTATACTACATGGTCCTTCACAAGCTCAGGGTCACCACCTGGGTCTTTAGCCTACTCGTTGATGTCAACGTCTACATAGAACCCATCAGAAGGGGTTGCAGCGTCTTCTGTAAAAATGTAAATTATAGCAACATGAGTACAAAGGTACTCAGCAAGACTTACATCAGATCCTACATACATGCATAGTATCAAGAAGGGTTGGTGGAGTTATTGCAGCAAGCCAGCTTTGACTCTTGGCTAGACTATCCTACGATACTCCAACTTGAAATGGTTTTGCGCACACGAGTCCACTACTCACCAATTCAATACACTACCGAGGATCCGCCTCCGTCTTCCTACGGAAGAGCCATCCTCGGCACTCACACTTATCTTGAGGCTTTTAGTAGTTTCCATTTACTTGTCTATGAACTGTATAGGCAACCAAGTAGTCCTTTACCGCGGACGCGGCTATTCGAATAGATCATGATAACCCTGCAGGGGTGTACTTCTTCATACACGCTCTCACCACTTACCGTCGTTTACACGACATGTACTCGGCAACCTTCAAGCGGAAGCCCAACGTGGGTGTCGGCCACGACCTACCTAATCACCTAAGCCTCCAGTCCAGGTTTATCGCCTATTCAGGTTCCATCCGCAGGGAGTCCGGCCGAGGTTTCCCATACGGCCCCGAACGATGTGAACAGGGTTCCCGAGATACCTAACGGGTATTCGGTACACCCGGCCACGTACCTACCGCATCACAGCCCACCCCTACGGTCAGCGCTGTCCACGGCCTCCAGTAGGCTACAAACACCAGAAACTACTTGCAACTCCTGGACGGAGAACTAGGGTGAATAAGAAGCCGAGAGGGTCCATTGGTTTCGGGCCCAATGCATGGTAGTAGCTGATTCTTAAATCACACATACAGATCTCAGTGCTTAAGGTCGGCTTCAATGAAACAACCCACCATGTACTCCTACATGGCCTCTCATCGATACCTTTACCAAATCGTGTTCACCACACCACTCTCATTACCGACATAATCATTTCACTCTAGCCCATCACCCAGATGAACCAGACCTGACACGACTCTAAGCATAGCAGGCATAGCAAGGTAGGAACAACACATACATATGGCTCAATCAACTCCTACACATGCTAGTGGGTTTCATCTAGTTACTGTGGCAATGACAGGTCATGCAGAGGAAATGGGTTCAACTACCGTAGCACACAGCAGTTTGAAACGCGTTGTCTTAATGCAGTAAAAGAGAGCAGGAGCGAGAACATGGGATTGTATCGATATGATCAAATGGTTGGTTGCTTGCCTGATGGTTCGATGCACTGATACGGTTCTTCGTTAGGGTAATCACGGTACTCCTCGGAGGCAGAACCTGTCGCAAAGGACACCGATACACAACCATCACCAAACAATGTGCAACAATATGATGCATGCATGAAACATGGCAATATGAGTGTGTTGGGCTAATGCAACTAAAACCAGAAGGGTTTGAACAAATTTGAATCAAAGATTCAAATTTCAAACTCAAACATGGCCTTTTAAAGTGCTTTTCCTTATTCTGCTTAAAACATCAATTTAACTTGTTTGATCATGCATGAAAATAGTACAGATGGATAGATTGGATTTTTCTGATCATTTTTCATATATAATTTGTCCAATTTGGAGTTACAGATTAAAAGTTATGAATTTTTGAAGTTTAAATAATATTCTGGAATTTCCTGATTTAAATTAAATCCAGAAATATATATATTGCGCCAGCATGACGTCAGCATGACGTCAGTGGTCAACTGCGGCTGGCTGGGGTCAAACCTGACGTGTGGGGGCCACACGTCAGTGACAGGGGGGTTTAACAGGGTTAATTAATCCTAATTAGGAATTAGTGGCGCTGGGGCCCACTGGTCAGTGTCAGGGGGGGTAGTTAGTTTAACTAATTTGGTTAGTGCTAATCCTAATTAGCTACAGGGCTGGGCCCACCTGTCAGGGACACAGGGGGGTCCTGCCGTGGTCAAGGTGGGTCAAACCCACCGGCGACATGACGCCGGCGAGGCCCGAGACGGCGGCGCGATGCGGAAACGCGCTACAGGGCACGGGCGAGGCCGTGCTTGGGCTCGTTGGAGAGCCCTTGCTCCCGCGCGTCGAACGGTGGTGGTGGCCGTGCCTGTGGTGGCCGGTACCGACGACGGCGAGCTCGTGAGCGGCGGCCGGAGTTCGGGTGCGGTCGGAATCGGTGTTGCAGGGCGTTAGGGGAGGTGTTGGTGCGTGCTACGTGCTCCTGGTGAGGTGTGGAGCACGATGGTGTGCTCGGCTTCGAGCTACAACGGCTCCAGCCACGGCGGCGACGAGGCACGGCGGCGGCGAGCTTCGGAGCTCAAGGGGGCGGCAGCTACAGGATGCTAGGGACGACGGGGCAAGGGGGAATCGGGTCAGTGGCTCACCGCGGAGCTGCAGGGATGGTTAGCGGGCTCGGGGACGTCCGGTAGCTCTCGATTCGACGGCGACGATCTCCGGTGGCCGAGGAGGGGAACGGCGACGTGGGCGGCGATGCAGGGCTTCCGGAGACCCGTGGATCGGTGGGGAGGAAGAGGGGGTCGAGGCGGAGCTCCTGAGCTCAGCGGAGGGGCGAGGGGTGGCCGGTGACGGCTGCTATGGCGAACGGCGGCGATGGTGGTGTTCGGCCGTGAGAGAGAGAGCGAGGGAGAGGAGGGAAGAACCGAGGGAGAGTGAGAGAGAGCAGGGGGAGGGCGTGGCGTCGTCCGGGGCATCGAGACGAGGAGGGGAGGGCAGGCAGGCAGGCGAGCAGGTGGCGTGGCGCGGTGGCGCGCGCGCGCGCCGGCCACACTCCCCTCCCTCTGTCGAGGACGAAGACGACAGAGGAGGGAGGCGGGCTGGGCCGCCTGCTGGCTGGGCCGGCCAGCTGGCTGGGCTGCACAGGGAGGAGCCCAGGTAAGCTCCTCCTTTTATTTATTTTTCTTTTTCTAATTTCTGACATTTGTTTTGATTTAAATAAATATTAAATCATTTATTTACCTTATGCCAATTTTTGCAGGAGCTAGATATATTATTCCAGAGCTCCTTTATAATTGGCATAATATTTGGACATATATTAATATATATAACTAATATATTTCCAATGCAAATATTTATGCATTAATTCCAAATGCCCAAAATAAATACCTATGAGCTCTTAAAAATATTGGTTTGATTTTTATCTCTGTCCAATATTTTCAGAGAGCAACATGAGCATTTTCTTGGACCCTTTTGGAGAAATTTTTATTTGGATCATTTTCAAAATGATTCTGAGGGTTTCACAAATCCCCATTTCAAATTAAATGGAATTTTAAACATGATGCACACACTCTGATGCATGACTAGCTACGGTGTGACAGTTGAGTTCGCGGGGCAGATGCCTTCCTTCAACGAATGGGGGTTGCGCCCGATCGGCCTTGTGGGGCCTCATGAGAATCCTGTCGCCATGACTACCCTCCTGGCCGCCAGTACCAAGCTTGCCCCAAGAGTGGATGCAGGGAGGCAAGCATTGCTAGAGGTTGGTGGCACGGGTGTCGAGGCGTCGATGCCGCTTGAGGTTCCCAAGGCGTCATCCTCAGGAACCCGTGAGGCTCGGCCTAAGGCAGCCATTGAGGGGGAGATGCGGCTTGCAGCTCCTGAGGCCGAAGCTCTAGAGACCTCGATAAGCCAGCCTGAGGCGGAGCCTGATTGCCCTTCCCAGCTTGGCGCTTCTGAGGTCGATCACCTAGGTGCCTCTCCTGCCGCGCCCCACGCTGGCCTCCACGTCTAGCGCCTTGGCCGGCTTCACGTGGACTTTGCCGCACTCCGCAAGAGGAAGGAGTCTCCGAACCACAGTGGTGGTGCCATCCGGCTGCTGAAGCATAGGAAGTACATCGCCATAGATGGGTAAGCACCTTATCCTTGTAATTCCCCAATCGCTGCTTCCCTTCCTGACCGTGGCTTTTCAGGATCCCTCCTGCCGAGCCCGCGGAGTCTCCCGAGAAGCAGCTTCGTCTGGCCTTGCCTTCACCGCTGGCCTTGAGCGCCCAAAGCCTGTGCGCCGCCCCTAGCGCGGGGCTAGCCGAAGAAGCAAGCCTGCCTACAAGGTGCCTTGAGCCCGCGCCCTTGCCGCATTTCCTCCGCAACCTTGCCTAGAGCATGGCCAGCCTACCTAGGGCTCCTCCTCTAGTCGTGGACGGCAGCTGGTTGGCGTCAATCCTGGGCTCCTCTTCAAGTGGCGAGCCCGCGTCGGTCCGAGTCCTTTGCGGGGCCTGGCCAGCGATCATGGGGGCACCAGACCCCATCCCCCTGCTGAGAGGGGGCGAACCGCCTCGGGTCCCGCCGACGACACCCGTGACGGGGGACGACATCAGCCGCATGATCAAGTTTGCGCACGAACGAAGCGTCGTCCGCCACGAGCTCTTCCAAAAGGCGATGGACGCGATGGGCCAGCTTGGTGGAGAACTCGCGGATGTAGACGCGCGCCTTGAAGCCGAGGGCGTGCGGCTGATCGAGGGGCGGCATAAGCTGAAGGCGGCAATCAACCTCGGGCGCCACCAGCGCAAGCTTGACAATGCTAAGGCCGAGGTGTCTCTTGTGACCTCTCATGAGGCCTGCTCCCGGGCTTTGGAGGAGGCCCGGGAAGCAGACCGTCGTCGCGAGGTCGCGGAGAAGCGCGCGTGGGAGATCCAAGCCTGGAGCGCTTCCTTGGAACAGCAGGTGGAGTCGCGCCAAGCTGCCCTTGCGTTGTTGAGGGGGACACCTGGCGAGGAGGGGGAGATCCTGAAGCGTGAGGAAGCGCTAATGCTGGAGGCTGCCGAGCACAGTCTTGAGCTTGAATGGATGGAGACGAGGGGGCGCCAGGTGGCTTAGGCGGAGGACACAGTTGGAATGCGCGAGGCCCGGGTCCAGGAAGAGGTCGGCCGCCGCGTGGCTGAGGCTCGCGCAGATCTTGTGAGTAGTTATGACCTGAAGCTGAAGCTGGTTGAAGCCGAAGTTGTGGGCAGGACTGCCGCCCTTAGGTCCAGGCTAGCCGAAGTGGAACGGCGTGCGGAGGCCACCTCAGCCGCCCTAATCTCGGTGCAGGCCAAGCTAGCCTCCGCCCGCGCCGAGCTGCATCCTTTCCAGCAGCGGGTTGCCAACGCCGAGTCCATCACGCAGTAGAACAGGGAGGAAGTGCTCCAACGGCGAACGTTGGAGCACATGCACACCCCCATGCTCCAGGACCTCAGGAACAGGGCCAACACGGCCCTGTGCAACATCTGCAACGAGAACGCCCGGCATCCACACGCAACCGACTACGCCAGTCATCTTTGCTTCTTTTCTAACGTGGTGACGCGCCCAGAGAACCGTTCCGAGAGAGCTCACCAGCTTGTTGAGGACAGAGGTCGTAGCTTGCTCAGGCGCGCACTTTCCCGCGTCTTCAGCCATCTTCAGACCACCTACCCCGACTTTGACTTTTACACCGCGATCGCTCCGGTGCCCGAGGCCATCCGGGGCAACCTGGCGCAGTGGGTGGAGGATAACGTGGATGCGCTTGTTAGGGCCTTTGCCTCTGACGATGACGGGGTGGTAGTTGCGGCGGATGAAGGCGATGTGGTTGACAACGACGACGCGGTGCCAGTGATGGTGATGGCGATGCCAGTGACAGCGACAGTGGCGCCAGCGATGCATTTGGAAGTGACCTGGGGGACGCTGTGAGCGATATGTCTGATTGATCCCATGTTTCTCTGCTGTTTATCCTGCATATAGAAGCTCGGGCACTGCCCCAAAGGTTGTAAGAGCATTTTTGGAGGGGATGCCCCTCATGTAAAAATATTGCCGTCTCTATGCTTTTGGGGTCAATGCTGAATATAGGCCTCTATGGGCCTATCAGGCCCAGCGGCGAGCTTGCTGTTGTGATTTACCTTTAGACAGGACAAGCCCTGAACCAGCTCGTGAGGTCGTGGGCTTCTAAGGATCCCCTGAGGGACCTGCCAACCCAGTCGAGAGGGCCTCGCGAGAGAAAGTGTCGGCCATAGTATGGCACGCGTACAGCGTACGTGCGCTTCGCCCAGCCCCGCCTGCGAGGGGCTCGCGAGGGGGAGGCAGTCGGTGCGAACTCCAAATTAAGGCTAGAATCAGAATGCAAGAAATCACACGAACGAGAAAAGTTACCCTCCCCGCACACACAAATGAAAATTCAACTCCAACCTAGATCCAAAGCAAGGAAGCACAACTACAGAAAAGGAGTCAAACGACAAATGGCCATGTCCAGCGCCTAGTCTAGTCTTCAAGTCTTCTCACCAGCGCGGAGCTAAGTGCTGCCACTAGGCGTGGGAGGGAGCCCCTGAGGCCCAAGGGTGGCACTCGTGATACTCCAGGGCGTGTACAGCCCACTCATTATTACGTGAGAGTGTTACGGGCGGCGAGCTTCACAGGCACTAGGCCATCTTCACAGGCACTAGGCCTTGCTTCATATCACTAGATGAGGGCCCCGCCTTGCGCCACCCTTGACCACCATTGGCGGCGACCGGAGACCAGGATGACGCCAAAGGGGGAAAGGGGACGCCAGCGGCGCCCTCGGCAACCACGGGTCCTTTGCCAGGGGAAGGCTTTGCAGCACCTCCCCGGTAGAGGGCCTACCTCCGGGGGTTGCGTTGCTCCGCACGCCGCGGGGAGGGGCCTTGCTCCCGGCCCCTCTCCTGCAGCCCCCACTGCGCTCCTCCTGGTGGAAGCGAGACTGCCAAGCCGGGGCAGCCGTCCGTTGCCGTGACCTGAACATCCTGCGACCCATGGTTAGCATAAGCTTGTTCTTAAGGAATTAATGGTACCTGGTAGCTGCTGCTGCCGGCGAGGCTCCCTTGAGGATCCTGGAAGGGCTCTGCTTCTGGCGTCTCTTCCTCCCAGCCTAGCCCGAGGAACGAGCTAGGGTCGTCTTCCGCCACGTATTCCCGATCCACCATGCGGGGCACGTAAGCTTCTGAAGCTGCTGCCTCGAAGACTTCACCGTAGTGCCCCACACTCCATGTTGCGTGGCCTAGCGCGCCGTCTTGAGGATGGTAGAGCGGCGGCGTCCCGCCTGGGCCGTAGGCAACGCGCATGCCTTGATTCACCGGAGGTGGTGCTGGCGCGATCTGGCGCCCAACGCCGATGGTTGAGCTGGTGTCGATGAAGCCTTGTGGTGTTCTTGGGGGTACGCGGGCGCAGAGAGGCCCGCCATGTGGTCCGGCCAAGGCCCGGGGTGCAAGCTGGAAGCACAAGGGTGGCGCCCCCGAGGCTGCGGCATCCAAGAGCTCGGCAATGCGCTCCAGCAACGCATCCCGACCGCTCTCCATCAACCTGCGTCGCAGCAGCTCCTGAGCCACAGCGAGCGCGGCTCTCATGTTTGGTTGTTCCCCTCAGGTGTGCGGCGCCATGGCCGCGACATGACTCGAGGCCCTTGCGGCTACCCGCACCTGCCGCGGAGTAAGGGCGGGCGGTGTGTGACCGCGCTGCCCGCGCCCCGCAGCGTTCTGCGGAGCGCGGGCTGCTTGGGGCGTGGGGTTGAGGTCTTCTTGGGCAGGCGGCATGGCCCGAGCCGGCCAGGGCGCCCTGCGGTCGGTGCTGGTCATCGAGTCGCTAGACATCGGTCTTGCAGAACGACGGCAGGCTGACTGGCAGAAGGAAAGCTCCACCGCACCCCTACCTAGCGCGCCAAATGTTGGATTTAGGGTTCTGGCAAAACCCTTGAGGTTCAAACACTGGGGTGCGCACAAAGATTTCCCCCTACCGAATCTCGCTCTCAACCTCGCCGCGATCTTTAAGCTTAGCACGATGAACACACAACACAAGGGACACAAGATTTATATTGGTTCGGGCCACCGTTGTGGTGTAATACCCTACTCCAGTGTGTGGTGTGTTGGATTGCCTCTTGGGCTGATGATGAACAGTACAAGGGGAAGAACAGCCTCCTGAGGCGAGGTGTTCTTGTGCTTGGTGCAGTGCTCTAGTTCGAGCTGGTCGATCTCTCTCCCCCTTCTATGGTGGTGGCTAGTCCTATTTATAGAGGCCTTGGTCCTCTCACCACATATTGAGCGGGAAGGAACCCAACAACGGCCAATTCGAAAGGGGACAACTAGTACAAGTTATCCTGACTAAAGGTGGTCTTCGCCTGCCAAAGGCTCTGGTGGTTACGCCTGATACGTCTCCAACGTATCTATAATTTATGAAGCATTCATGCTATTTTATTATCTGTTTTGAATGATTACGGGCTTTATTATACACTTTTATATTAATTTTGGGACTAACCTATTAACCGGAGGCCCAGCCCATATTGCTGTTTTATTGCCTATTTCAGTATTTCGAAGAAAAGGAATATCAAACGGAGTCCAAACATAATGAAACCTTTGGCCGCGTGATTTTTGGAACGAACGTGATCCGGGAGACTTGGAGTAGAAGCTAGGGAAGCTTCGAGGAGGACAGGAGATAGGAGGGCGCGCCCACCCCCTAGGAGCGCCCCCTATCTCGTGGGCCCCTCGAGGCTCCCCCGACCGACTTCTTTCGCCTATATATTCCCATATACCCTAAAACCATCGAATACGAAGATAGATCGGGAGTTCCGCCACCACAAGCCTCTGTAGCCACAAAAAACCTCTCGGGAGCCCGTTCCGGCACCCTGCAGGAGGGGGGATCCCTCACCGGTGGCCATCTTCATCATCCCGGCGCTATCCATGATGAGGAGGGAGTATTTCACATTCGGACCTGAGGGTATGTACCAGTAGCTATGTGTTTGATCTCTCTCTCTCTCTCTCTCGTGTTCTCTCTATGGCATGATCTTGATGTATCGCGAGCTTTGCTATAATAGTTGGATCTTATGAAGTTTCTCCCCCTCTACTCTCTTGTGATGAATTGAGTTTTCCCTTTGATGTTATCTTGTCAGATTGAGTCTTTAAGGATTTGAGAACACTTGATGTATGTCTTGCCGTGTTTATCTGTGGTGACAATGGGATATCACGTGATTCACTTGATGTATGTTTTGGTGATCAACTTGCGGGTTCCACCCATGAACCTATGCATAAGGGTTGGCACACATTTTTGTCTTGACTCTCCGGTAGAAACTTTGGGGCACTCTTTGAAGTACTTTGTGTTTGTTGAATAAATGAATCTAAGATTGTGTGATGCATATCGTATAATCATGCCCATGGATACTTGAGGTGACAATGGAGTACCTAGGTGACATTAGGGTTTTGGTTGATTTGTGTCTTAAGGTGTTATTCTAGTACGAACTCTTTAATAGATTGATCCGAAAGAATAACTTTGAGGTGGTTTCGTACCCTACCATAATCTCTTTGTTTGTTCTCTGCTATTAGTGGCTTTGTAGAGACTATTTGTTGCATGTTAAGGGATAGTTATATGACCCAAGTATGTTATTATTGTTGAGAGAACTTTCACTAGTGAAAGTATGAACCTTATGCCTTGTTTCCTACCATTGCAATATCGTTTACGCTCACTTTTATCATTATTCACCTTGCTGTTTTTATATTTTCAGATTACAAAAACCTATATCTACTATACATATTGCACTTGTATCACCATCTCTTTGCCGAAATAGTGCACCTATACAATTTACCATTGTATTGGCTGTGTTGGGGACACAAGAGACTCTTTGTTATTTGGTTGCAGGGTTGTTTGAGAGAGACCATCTTCATCCTATGCCTCCCACGGATTGATAAACCTTAGGTCATCCACTTGAGGGAAATTTGCTACTGTCCTACAAACCTCTGCACTTGGAGGCCCAACAACGTCTATAAGAAGATGGTTGTGTAGTATACATCAAGCTCGTTTCTGGCGCCGTTGCCGGGGAGGTGAGTGCTTGAAGGTATATCTTTAGATCTTGTAATCGAATCTTTTTGTTTCTTGTTTTATCACTAGTTTAGTTTATAAAAGAAAACTACTAAAAAAATGGAATTGAGTTTGTCTCATACGCTTCATCTTTTTAATATCTTTCGTACGTATGATGAAAAGGAAAATTGTGCTCAAGTGCTAGAAGAACAATGCATTAGAATTTTTGATACTAAATCTTTGAATGATGAGCATGATTGCAATGTTGTTAGTATGAACTCTTTGAATATCCATACTATTAATGATGAGAGTGATTATGCTTATGATATGAAAAGGCCCAAGCTTGGGGAAGCTATGTTTGATGAGGACGAAATATTTGAGAATATATTTGCTGGAATTAATGTTTGTCCCAAGCTTGGGGATGCTACATTTAATGAACATGATATTTTTAGCCTCCCAATTTTTGATATGCAAAGTTGTTATGATGATAGCATGCCTCTTACCTATGATGATTATATTGATGAAAGTTGGTTTCGAAGAGTGTCAACTTTAGGAATTAGTGATCCAACTATTTTGGAGGATGTTGAATTTTATTGTGATGAATATGAAAGTGGATTTGGAGAGGTCATGATTTTAATTAGTGACGAATCCACTATTTAGGAAGAGGTTCCAATTGATTATGAGAACAAAGATGCTCTCTATGATGATTATTGTGATGACTTGTATGCTATTAGTAATAATGATAACCATGAAACTTGTCATCATGATTTTAGTTTTCAGTTGGATTATGCCTCACATGATAATTATTTTGTTGAGTTTGCTCCCACTACTATTCATGAGAAGAATTTTGCTTATGTGGAGAGTAGTAAATTTTCTATTCTTGTAGATCATGAAAAGAATGCTTTATGTGATGGTTATATTGTTGAATTCATTCATAATGCTACTGAAAATTATTATGAGGGAGGAATATATGCTTGTAGGAATTGCAATAAATATCAAGTCCCCTCTCTATGTGCTTGAAATCTTGAAGTTATGCTTGTTTTGCCTTCCTATGCTAGTTGATTATTGTTCCCATAAGTTGTTTGCTCAAAAAATCCCTATGCATAGGAAGTGGGTTAGACTTAAATGTGCTAGTCATATGCTTCATGATGCTCCCGTTATGTTTCAATTCTTATCTTTTATACGAGCATCATTGTCATCATCATGCCTAGCTAAGAAGGCATTAATGAAAAGCGCTTGTTGGGAGACAACCCAATATTCGCCCTTACTGTTTTTGTGTGTTCACATGATTATGCTACTGTAGTAATCATGTTTTACAGATTTTGTTTCAATAAAGTGCCAAGTAGGACCATTAGGATAGCCTACGGTGATAGTTGTGTTGATCCTGCTGAAAATCAGAAACTTTTGCACCCAGTAAATTAGTTTTGCTAATTCACGTAAACGTACTTCTGATCTGATTCTTTTTGCTCTGGATTGGTATACAAATTGCTTAGGACTTCCTAATTTGGTAGGATTTTTGGAGTTACAGAAGTATACTTTTGATACAGATTACTTCAGACTGTTCTGTTTTTGACTGATTCTGTTTTCTATGTGTTGTTTGCTTATTTTGATGAATCTATCAGTAGTATCGGAGGGTATGAACCATAGAGAAGTTGGAATACAGTATATATTGCACCAATATGAATCTAGAATGAGTTCATTACAGTACCTAAGTGGTGGTTTTATTTTCTTATACTAACGGAGCTTACGAGTTTTCTGTTGCGTTTTGTGTTGTGAAGTTTTCAAGTTTTGGGTAAAGATTCAATGGATTATGGAATAAGGAGTGGCAATATCCTAAGCTTGGGGATGCCCAAGGCACCCCAAGGTAATATTAAAGGACAACCAAGAGCCTAAGCTTGGGGATGCCCCAGAAGGCATCCCCTCCTTTGTCTTCGTTCATCGGTAACTTTACTTGGAGCTATATTTTTATTCACCACATGATATGTGTTTTGCTTGGAGGGTCATTTTATTTTGTTAGTATTTTCTTTCTGTTATTTATAATAAGGTTTTGCATATTTATTTTCAATAAAAATGTCAAGGATAGCCTTTACCATGCTTATTTTGCTAGTATACATGTTGCTGTTTGAAAACAGAAAGTTTACCGCTGTTGCAAAAATTCTCTAGAAAAGTCAGAGAATGGTATAATGTTGAAACCTTTTGAATAATAAGCTCAGATAAATTTACTACAATGGGAATTTTCTACCATAATTTTGGAGTTAGGGAAGTATTGATACTCTTGCATTCTTTACAGACTGTACTGTTTTGGCAGATTGCTGTTATGTTTGCATTGTTTGCATATGTTTGCTTGTTTAATGATTCTATTTTAGGATAGGAGTGTTAAATATGCAGAGGAATTTAGTATGAAATGTTGAATAATAATTTTATTGATTTGTTACAGTAGAAAATTATAAGTTTTTGCATTGGTTTATACTAACCTATCTAACGAGTTCTTGTTGAGTTTGGTGTGGATGAAGCTTTTGATAAAAAGAGAAACCATGAAATGACAGGAATTAAGGAGACACAAAAATTTAAGCTTGGGGATGCCCAAGGCACCCCAAGATAATATTTCAAGAAGTCTCAAGCATCTAAGCTTGGGGATGCCCCATTAGGCATCCCACCTTTCTTCTTCAACAACTATCGGTTAGTTTCAGTTGAGCCTAAGTTTCTGATTCTTCACATGAGTTGTGCTATCCTTGCAATGTCATTTTATTTTGCTTTGCTTGCTGCTTGAATAAAGTACTTAAGATCTAAAATTATTTAATGAGAGAGAGCGTCTTCATATAGCTACATAACTATTTAGCTAGTCATTGATCTTCACTTATATCTTTTTGGAGTAGTTTGTCATTTACTCGTGTGCTTCACTTATATCCTATGAGTAAATGGTTGAATGAGTTGACTGTCATAAATTTGAAATTATATACGTTTCATTTGCTTATTCCATGGGGAGTAATGACTTCACATCTAAGAAGTAGAGGTTGTAAATTTATTGAAGGTTAGCAAGCATTGTATTGGTCATTTGAACAATTCATGAAAGAATATTGAAGGAAGATAAATTTCACATATAAATATACTATCTTGGACATCTTTTATAATTGTGAGCACTCATTAAAGTATGACATGCTAAAGAGTTGATGTTGGACAAGGAAGACAACGTAATGGTTTATGTTTTCTCACATCTCAGTTAAAGTATATTGTCATGGATCATTCAAACATGTTGAGCTTGGCTTTCCCACTCATGCGAGCCAAATTCCTTGCACCAAGTAGAGATACTACTTGTGCTTCCAAATATCTTTAAACCCAGTTTTGCCATGAGAGTCCGCTGTACCTACCTATGGATTGAGTAAGATCCTTCAAGTAAGTTGTCATCGGTGCAAGAAATAAAAATTCCTCTCTAAATATGTATGATCTATTAGTGTGAAGAAAATAAGCTTTATACGATCTTGTTATGGAAGCAATAAAAGCGACGGACTGCATAATAAAGGTCCATATACAAGTGCAATATAAAGTGACGTTCTTTTGCATTAAGATTTTGTGAATCCAACCCTAAAAGCGCATGACAACCTCTGCTTCCCTCTGTGAAGGGCCTATCTTTTACTTTATGTCTTTTACTTTATGCAAGAGTCAAGGTGATCTTCACCTTTCCCTTTTTTTCATTTTATCCTTCGGCAAGCACCTCGTGTTGGGAAGATCCTGATATATATATCCAATTGGATGTAAGTTAGCATGAACTATTATTGTTGACATCACCCAAAGGTCAATATGTTGGGAGGCGACACTATAAGCCCCTATCTTTCTCGGTGTCCGATTGAAACTACATAACCATTAGTATTGTGTCACTACTAGGGAAAACCCTAGTAGTAGCGCGGGTTTTGAGGCTAGCAGCAGCGCTGGTGGCCGCGCTTCTAATAAGGCGCTACAGCTAACTTATAGTAGTAGTGCAGTCCGTACCCGCGCTACTACTGTTGTCGATATCAGCAGCGCTTTTGCTGAACGCGCTACTATTACTTAGCTATAGCGATTTCGCAGTCCCTCACTACTGCTATATCTTCCATCATTTTCCCCCGTACCCCTTTCCCTTTCAGTTTCCCTTTCGGATACTAGATACTAGGTACTGCTACTAGATATCAAATTCATAAACCATTACTGGGTAGTACTCCCTTCATTCCAAATTACTCGTCGTGGTTTTAGTTCAAACCACGACGAGTAATTTGGAATGAAGGGAATACTAGATAACAATTTCATGCATAGTCAACATGCATCCTCAAGCAGTACAAGGTCATATCAACGGCGATCATCATATGTAGTTCTAGATGATATCGACGACGATCATCATATGTAGTTCCAGATGATATAGCCACACACATATGTAGTTCTAGATGATATCAAAGAAAATCATCATCCTCAAGCCTGGGAGGTTGGTGTTCCTAATAGTAATTAGGATGGCCTGTCCAACATGAAGATTCTTTCCATCGACGAATTTTTTCCACTCAACCGAGTTTAAGTGTGTGCGACCGTCCGTGTCCACGCGGTAAGTACAGGTTGTGACGGAGCCCCTTGTAGTAAGGCGTAGTCCAGCTGAGCCTTCTTCATTAGGCTCGATACCATAACTCACAGATATGCTCTTTGCCAATTTCTGAATAAGAAAAACATATCAATTAATAAATAGCCTTGCAAATAAGTACATATGGATTATCTACACTATTAATAGTTTCCTTAGATTCTACACTAATAAGCATGTGATCGAACTCTACACTAAAATATATCATCGACTAGATTCCACACAACATACCATATCATTGGACTGTACACTAAGTATTTCATCGGATAATTTGCATTTGTAAGTATAACATACCATATCATGTCGATCAACCATGGTATTTGTCAGGCGGGTCATGAATGGCACCCCGACAAAGTCAGCACATGGCGGAATTATGTCCCATAGGTTGGACACCTCCTCCTTGCTCAGCCTTGTCCTTTGAGCTACGAGGGCTTCATGAAGTGGGTCCTCATCATCTTCATCGAGTGGGTCCTCATTATCTTCATCATCTTCATCATCTTCGTCATCTTCCACCAGGTTGAGATAAATGATAGCCAGCTTGGGTCTTTCTGCTCTAAAGGAGAAGCTGATCAACTCACCACCAGTAAGACGCATGCGGGCGACGAAACAGGCCCATCCATCTCCTCCAACCTGCGACATATTGCATCCTTTCTCGACCTCCATAGTGTACGGCCCCCAGGAGCCTCAAATGTCACAGTGTCTCCTGTCAGCTTGTTGAATTTCAACCTCACATTGCATGGGGCGATCTGTGTAAAATAAGCAAAATGACACAATGCAGTAATGCCAACACTAAAAATAAAATAGTTATTACATTTCATCTAATTTCTTGCCGCCGCATGACGAAAACACGGCTGGAAGTAGATGCCGAACAGCTTGCCAGTTGCAAGGCTGCTGGCGCACCTTGACTTACACAGTCGACATAGTGGTGGTGGTGGTGGCGCCATTTTTCCTAAAGCAATCTGAGCAAAGGATTAACGATCCACTTCATAGGAAAGAAAAACAGTAGCATGTGATATTTTTGGTTCTTCCGCGAGAAGCAATTTGATGGACAATTATAATCCTAAGATCTAGTAACATATTAGATGACAAGGTACCACCTACATTTTGCCAAAAAGTAACTTATTAAAAAAACAAAAGCAACTACCTATCCATGTACAGAAAAAATAACAACAAAATGGTGCATACTAAATCAACTAAATGAACTAGCCTACTAAATCAACTAAATCAAAATGTTCTAAATCAACTAAATCAACTAGCCTACTAAATCAACTAAATCAAAATGTTGCATATGGACTAGCCTACTAAATCAAAATGTAGTAGGGAGGAAGGAGAAGGAGGGGCGACTCGAGGAGGGAGAAGAGAATAGGACGGAGGAGGAAGGCGGAGTGAGGAGGGGCCGGCCGGCGGCCAGTGCAGGGAGGACGGAGGAGGAAGGCGGAGAGAGGAGGGGCCGGCCAGCGGCTAGTGGAGGGAGGACGGAGGAGGAGGCCGGTACCGAGTCCAGCAAGGAGGAGGAGGTGACGGCAGCGCAGAGGGAGGAGGGGCAACGGGGGAGTACTGGCGTGGGGGGTTGAGAGGAGATCCAGTGAGTGTGTGAGTGTGATTAGATCGGATAGAGGAGAGGGGGGAGATGGAATGGCTTAGCAGTAGCGTGCTATAGAGAAAGACGCTACTGCTAAACTACCTAGCACCAGCACCTTTCACAAAGAAGCGCTACTGCTATGTGTCAGCATGTAAAAATAGACTTAATTCAATGTATCAAAAATACATTGATCATCAACGATCTTTTTGTGTACATTCTGATTTGTCAATATGAGCCCTCACCGGTTTAGGAACCGGTGAAGACTCATATTGCAGCCACAAATTCTACACATAGAGTTCAGTGAAGACCAAGTTCTTGTCAAAGTTCGAGAAGTAACATATTTAAGGTGGTAGAAACTCTCTTCATGGAGCGAGGTGGGACGAAAGTTTTGTAGTAAACTTAGCAGTAGCGCTTATTGGCGAAATGCGCCGCTACTATGCTACGTAGCAGTAGCGCTCGTCGTGATAACGTGTTTCTGCTATAACTAGCCTCGCGGCGGCCTCGTGGGAATTATAGCAGTAGCGCGTCTTTGAGCGGGCGCGCTACTGCTATATTTATTTCAGCAGCGAGTTAAGCTTGAGCTCGCTACTGCTAATTAGCAGCAGCGCCTTATTTTAAAGCGCGCTGCTGGTAAGATTCTGTGTATAGGCTTTTCCCTAGTAGTGCGTGAGTGTTAGCAATTGTAGAAGACTATATAATAGTTGAGTATGTGGAGTTTGCTAAATCAAAGCTCTAACATAGACCCTTCCTGAAAATAAGATGAATTGTAATTGTTTGATGACTGAGAATGAAGTTTGCTAGTTTTCAAGAAAGTTTATGGTCTATGCTTTAATATGTGAATTGCTTGTTACTTGATCGTGAGATGTCTTATGAGATGAACTACTATTATGACATATAATCATGCTAGAAAAGGTGATTGAAATTATCATTGATCAAACTTGTGCACCTTCTAGCATTCACACTTCATAAAATCTTTCTTTATCATTTACCTACTCGAGGACAAGAAGGAATTAAGCTTAGGGGATGCTGATACGTCTCCAACATATCTATAACTTATGAAGCATTCATGCTATTTTATTATCTGTTTTGAATGATTACGGGCTTTATTATACACTTTTATATTACTTTTGGGACTAACCTATTAACCGGAGGCCCAGCCATATTCCTGTTTTATTGCCTGTTTCAGTATTTTGAAGAAAACAATATCAAACGGAGTCAGAATGAAACCTTCGGCAGCGTGATTTTTGGAACGAACGTGATCCGGGAGACTTGGAGTACAAGCCAGGGAAGCTTCGAGGAGGCCATGAGATAGGAGGGGGCGCCCCTGTCTCGTGGGCCCCTCGAGGCTCCCACGACCGACTTCTTTCGCCTATATATTCCCATATACCCTAAAATCATCAAATACGAAGATAGATCGGGAGTTCCGCCTCCACAAGCCTCTGTAGCCACCAAAAACCTCTCGGAAGCCCATTCCGGCACCCTGTCGGAGGGTGGACCCCTCACCAGTGGCCATCTTCATCATCCCGGCGCTATCCATGACGAGGAGGGCGTAGTTCACCCTCGGGGCTGAGGGTATGTACCAGTAGCTACGTGTTTGATCTCTCTCTCTCGTGTTCTCTCTCGTGTTCTCTCTATGGCACGATCTTGATGTATCGCGAGCTTTGCTATTATAGTTGGATCTTATGATGTTTCTCCCCCTCTACTCTCTTGTGATGAATTGAGTTTTCCCTTTGAAGTTATCTTGTCGGATTGAGTCTTTAAGGATTTGAGAACACTTGATGTATGTCTTGCTGAGTTTATCTGTGGTGACAATGGGATATCAAGTGATCCACTTGATGTATGTTTTGGTGATCAACTTGCGGGTTCCGCCCATGAACCTATGCATAAGGGTTGGCACACGTTTTCGTCTTGACTCTCCGGTAGAAACTTTGGGGCACTCTTTGAAGTACTTTGTGTTGGTTGAATAGATGAATCTGAGATTGTGTGATGCATATCGTATAATCATGCACATGGATACTTGAGGTGACAATGGAGTATCTAGGTGACATTAGGGTTTTGGTTGATTTGTGTCTTAAGGTGTTATTCTAGTACGAACCTTGAATAGATTGATCCGAATGAATAACTTTGAGGTGGTTTCGTACCCTACCATAATCTCTTCGTTTGTTCTCCGCTATTAGTGGCTTTGGAGTGACTCTTTGTTGCATGTTGAGGGATAGTTATGTGATCCAAGTATGTTATTATTGTTGAGAGAACTTGCACTAGTGAAAGAATGAACCCTATGCCTTGTTTACTACCATTGCAATATCATTTACGCTCACTTTTATCATTAGTTACGTTGCTGTTTTTATATTTTCAGATTACAAAAACCTATATCTACTATCCATATTGCACTTGTATCACCATCTCTTCGCCGAACTAGTGCACCTATACAGTTTACCATTGTATTGGGTGTGTTGGGGACACAAGACTCTTTGTTATTTGGTTGCAGGGTTGTTTGAGAGAGACCATCTTCATCCTACGCCTCCCACAGATTGATAAACCTTAGGTCATCCATTTGAGGGAAATTTGCTACTGTCCTACAGACCTCTGCACTTGGAGGCCCAACAACATCTACAAGGAGAAGGTTGTGTAGTAGACATCAACGCCGTCTTGGGCTCCATGGTGACCTGCGTCCTGCCGTCCTGCTGGTCTTGGTCTTGTCGCACCGATATGGAAACCTTTGCCTGATGCCTCGATACTCCGCGCCTGCGCTTGCCCCCTTAGCAGCAAAGGGGAAACGAGGACACTGTGTGCGCTCGCGCCCGCCTGGAGCCCGTCTAGCCTTGGTCGTCATGGCTTACGTCACGGGAACCTCGCGAGGTACCCTTTGCCTTGATCTCTCTGCCTCCCTCGTGAGCCTGCTTCGTGAGGCCGCTCCTGAGGAGGCCTTGTGTCATCCGCCCCGCGAGGCTTGTCCCCTCATGAGGGTCTTGAGTGTTGGTTGATGAAGATATGGGGCCACTGGTGGAGCCACGCCGCGGGCCGCAGGTAGGCAAGTACGGGGATCCCCGTTCCCAGAACACCAACACGCGTCACCGTTCCGTTCCTCGCCGCCACTAGTCGAGGAGGATGCATCGGCGTTCCCAGTCTCGCTAGCACACGCGTCGGAGGACGCGTCGGCTCCCCGCTACGAGGAGAACGTTGCGCCGCCTGCCGAGCCCCCCCCCCCCCCAGCCTTGAGCAGCTTTGGAAAGAAATGTATGTCGCCTTGTAGGAGGCTTTGCTTCCGGCAGAGCACACCAAAATAGAGGCGGAGAAGAAGGCCGCGGAAGAGAAGCGCGCCACGAGGCATACTGCCTTGCAGGCCTATGTCGCATCTGAGAGAGTCAGGCAATTGGCTATTTGGCAGAAGGCTTGTGCGGGGGCCGTGTGGGTGGCGGAGGATGCCCGTGCCAAATCCCTGAGTGTAGTCGGGCCCAAGTGCCTCATCTACACATGGCGGTACGTGGACCGTGTGCATGCTTCCAGTGAGGAGTACCTGTTGGCACCGGATCACCACACCGGTGAGATCGTGTTCGCCCATTGGCCAGCCACCAATCAGCACCTCGCGAGTTGTGAGGCCGGGGAAGAGGTGTTGTGTCGCTGCGCTGGGAAACGGCAGCGCACCAGGGGACTCATGGCGCACCCGGGTGTCGTGGCTTTTATTTGCAATAATTTAGTTTCATAAGGCGATCTCATTAGTTTTGGGATGCCAATGATAAATCCCCAACATTCGGGAATTATTAGCGTCCTTAATTAAATATGTAAAAGGAAAAGTTTGGAAACCTTGTGTATCCGTACACATTTGGTAAGTACGTGCATACAGCACAAACTTTACTATATATCGCACTACACGTCTCTGTCTATATATGCTTGCATACTATGCTACTACTATTACTTATGTACGTGCAAATTCACGTTTTAACATTACAATGTGGTTTTTGTAAACGTAGAAAAACAACACTAGTCAAGCTTGTGAAATGATTCAATGCAAAAGAAATGCAAAAATGCTCATTTGATTGTTTACTTTTAGCTTCCTTCTTTGTGGTTATTTCTCTATCGTACTTTGTATGGAGTATCTTTGCATATAATTCCAAACACCACGTAGACATGGTCTTTGACCATTTTACGACTATGTTAGTATCATTGTTAGTGGTCAGTCGGTGCAAGTTATAGCCCCGGGTGTTTTAACCTCTTTTTAGTAATGATATCTCGCGATTGTTCGCCACGAGCTCAATCCTGGCAAATCCCACGTAACCGTCAGATTTCCATCCGACGGTGGCCTGTTTTTAAGCCATAGTATTTGACAAAACCGCCACCCTTACACACGTACTGTAAATGCATCGCAGGCGTTTGCAACTGCCATGTCTCCCAGTGAACTTTTGCTGGGGATTGGAGTTAGCACCGATGGCGGTTCGTAGTCGTTCCATGCTCAGGCATTGAAGTTTGTAACTATTTTAGATTAGAATATACTACTCCTCCGATGCTAGTAGTAGAGTAGAGTCCTACTCCACTACTCTATATGCAACCTAGAGCATAGTAGTAGGTACTGTAGGGAGTACTAGCACTGTGATCACTCAAGCAAGTTGTCTGGCATCAACCCTATGCTGCTGGGATGTGTCTCATAAGTCAAGCGGCGTGCTATTGTTGTCATCACCTGTCCAGTTCCCACATCACACATTTGCTTCTCCATCTTCATCCGCACATAATCGTCCAATCTTCCATCCCCGCTAAGGCGCCTCCCCCCTCTTCCAAAACCCAAGCACTAACAATGGCAGAACCGAGTAACGTCTGCCGTAAGAGTGGCTGGAATTCGCTCCCCATAGAGGTAATCAAGCTCATTGTTTCGCATGTGGACAATCTTAGTACCATGTCGCTCGCCGCGTGCTCGTCGAGGCTATACCATTTACTCAAAGCCCTCAGGTCGAAGCTTTTTAAACCAGCTCCTTGCTTGCTGATGCCGCCTGATCTCCAGAGATAGCATGTCACGCAGCATAACAATCATAGGGTGGCGAGCATCAACCCCCTTGACTGTGATCCGATCCCCGTCCCCTCAACTACATTAACAGTATGTACTGGGTTGGCATGAACGCGTCTTCGATGGTGCTCATCGACGGTCGCAGTAGCTAGATGCTCGTGGAGGTCTACACCCGGCGATTGATCCACCTTCCTTCGATTAACACTACACTGCTTTAGCACCGTGGCCCAGAATACTCGGAATCTTACAGTAGCCAACATGATACCAAATTTGATTTGCTCAAGGTTGTAATCTGCCAAGTGCCCACAAGATCTGCGAATTATAAAGCCTTCAGGCTAATTGCATTCTTCAACCGCGGTCTCACCTATTTGATAGGTCACTGCGGTAAGTGGATAAATCAGCACGTCCATCGCAGGCCATTGAACACAAGGGCTTCATTTACGCTGTCGACTCCTTCTATGGTTGGACGTATTGCTGGCCTACTCCAGTCATCGCTACAAACGGCTGTTACAGTAGTATGTTACTTTCCTATGATATCATGATGGCTTGCTTATATTACTGTCAACATTTACTAAAAAAATATTCATGCTCATAATATGTTGTTCTTACGATTGACTAGAGTACGAGCCCTTTTTTATTTGACTCCAACTTGATATGATGTTGTAGGCCACATGGTGTCCCTACCCTTCCTAATCCCAGAACCTTTCAAAGAAAAGCAGCATGGCAGTTGCAGGTGGTTTCTAGATCGATCAGACAACGACGAACAATTGATGATCGTTCGCACGTACCGTAAGTGTTGTTTCACGGAATACGATCACAGTCACTGCAAGGTCTTTGAGCAGGATCCCAGATTCTCTGGTCCTTTGGGAATTTTTGACTAGAGGCTGGAATGTAGCCTTGGTACACGCACTCTATTTCTCAGATTGAATTATCCTATTAACCAGGAGATAACTGACGGCAAGGATCATGATGGCAGCACGGTTTCCTTCATCAGGCAAAACTGTGTGTACATAGCGTACCATGCGTTTCTCCATGCATCACCCTGATATGTGCCGCCACGCTCTGCAGCCCAAAGTAGGAGAGAGGGTCACAAGTATCAGACTTCAACCTGCTGGCTGGAGTTTCCCCCGTCACGCACCCATCTGGTTCAAGCCGTCAGCCAATCTCCACAGCATAATAAATAGTAACATCTAACTGAGCCAGTTAGTTAGATGCGTACACTTGGTGTAGTAGGATCTTTCTTTAGTTTGATGCATACACTTGTTCTTTTTTGGTAGCCCTTTTGTAATGATGGTTGTTGTTTGGTTTGGAAGAGAGAGCTAGGTATTTACTCTTCTGGCTTGCTTACTGCTTTTGTTGCACCCCAGCCCAGGTTGCTGCTGTTGTTGTTTTCAATGTACAATCAGTAGTATAGTTCGTCTGTTGGTTGAAGTGTTGTTAGAACGACAAACACAATGTTTTGGAAGTCATTGCACGGTCCGATCCTTTAGTGCCCCATACCGTACGTAGCGCATACTATTTTTGGTACGTAACACATTTTCCACTTGTTGATAACATTCAACCCACTGATGAAGATCCAATAGAGGAGCCCATAATTAACTGGAAGGGGAGGCTCTTACACGAATCCGGCCTAGGTACATGCTCATGGTTCCCTAAATATAAATAAGTAAGTAAATCAATAAATCTAAATGCTCATGCACCAATTCTTTAAATTCACGATTTGAAAAGTCAAATTTTAACAGGAGGATATTATTTCCTATGATAGTGTCATTACATTCAGTCGATATTATTCTTAGGCAAAGATAGCGACCAGTCTTCTTTCTCCCACCATTTTCTTCCTGCAACTAGCGGACCCATGCAAATCGTAGTCAACATTGTAAATAGTTCCGGTCCATTTTTTCCGATAAGAATGCCCAACCCAGCCCAACACATTGGCTTCACTACTTTATCCTCCGCCTTGGTGCACTCTCCGCGGCGCAGCCGTCCGGCCCTATCAACATAGTGAATCGGGAGAGGACTGTAGTTGTGAGTATGACAGTACAGACCCACCAGGTCCACTCACGAACACAAGCAAGTGCCTTGATAACCCATAAGTATAGGGGATCGCAATAGTTTTCGAGGGTATAATATTCAAGCCAAATTTATTGATTCGACGCAAGGGGAGCCAAAGAATATTCTCAAGTATTAGCAGTTAAGTTGTCAATTCAACCACACGTGGATAACTTAGTATCTGCAGCAAAGTATTTAGTAGCAAAGTAGTATGATAGTAACGGTAAAAGTGGCCAAAGTAACGATTGCAGTTTTGTAGTAATTGTAACAGTAGCAACGGTAAAGCAAATAAGCAAAGCACAATAAGGGAAAAGCTCATAGGCATTGGATCATTGATGGATAATTATGTCGGATGCGATTCCTCATGTAATAGTTATAACCTAGGGTGACACAGAACTAGCTCCAATTCATCAATGTAATGTAGGCATGTATTCCGAATATAGTCATACGTGCTTATGGAAAAGAACTTGCATGACATCTTTTGTCCTACCCTCCCGTGGCAGCGGGTGAGGGAGTCCTGGATTAAGGGGTCCTCGGTCGGCCGGACTATATACTTTGGCCGGACTGTTGGACTATGAAGATACAAGATTGGCAAGGAAAGCTTGGCAATTCGGATATGTAGATCTCCTTCTCTATAACCGACTCTGTGTAACCCTAGCCCCCTCCAGTGTCTATATAAACCGGAGGGCTTAGTCCGTAGGACAAAAACAATCATAATCATAGGCTAGCTTCTAGGGTTTAGCCTCTACGATCTCGTGGTAGATCAACTCTTGTAACACTCATATCATCAAGATCAATCAAGCAGGAAGTAGGGTATTACCTCCATCGAGAGGGCCCGAACCTGGGTAAACATTGTGTCCCCCGCCTCCTGTTACCATTAGCCTTAGACGCACAGTTCGGGACCCCCCTACCCGAGATCCGCCGGTTTTGACACCGACATTTGTGCTTTCGTCAAGAGCTCCACTGTGTTGTCGTGGTAAGGCTTGATGGCTCCTTCAATCATCTTCAATGACGCAGTCCAGGGGGAGGTTTTCCTTCACAGACAGATCTTTGTATTCGGCGGCTTCGCACTATGGGCCAACTCATTAGGCCACCTGGAGTAGATCGGTAGCTACGCCCCTGGCCATCAGGTCAGGTTTGGAAGCTTGAACTATACTGCCGATCTCCACGGAGACTTGATCTTCGACGGATTTGAACCCATGTCAGGTACGCCAAACAGTCACGACGAGCATGACTTAGATCTGCCATCAGACAGTGTTTGGGAGATCAAACCTGCGGCGGCCCCGGGAATCAATCTGGAGCAGATCGCGCCCTTCGAGGACGGTTGGATGGACCCCGCCACGGAGGCCGCACACTCATCGGCGTTGTAGCTAAACACTGGTCCCACCTCCTATGAGGGTGGTGTCATCAGACCCTCGGACTCGTCTCCGGCTATGGGATCCGAACATGTACCTTCGTTCCTATCGAATCATATTGAGCACCGGTCATGGAGTTCACCTCCGCGGATATTTTTCAGCAGTCGCCCTTGGGTGATGTGCTAAAGTCATTAAGGTCTCTCTCCTTGTCAGGAGATTCCTGGACGAGCTATGTTCGGCTCGAGTGGGAAGCGAACGACGAAGAAATTCGTTCCCCACCCACCACCCACTTCGTAGCCACTGTTGATGACTTAAGCGACACGCTCGATTTCGACTCCGAAGACGTCGATGGTATCTACGACGACGCAGGAGAAGAACAGGAACCACCGCCCACTGGGCGCTGGACTGCCACCTCATCATATGATATATATATATGGTGGACACACCAAAAGAAGGCGATGGTGATGATGCAACGAAGGATAATCCCCTCGATAAGCCACCAAAGCGGCAACGTAGGCGCCGCTCTAAATCCCACCACCATAAAAACAGCGACAACAACGCAAGAAAGAATAATACCCTGGTCGACTCCAAAGGAAACAATGACACCATGGACCTAGCGATGGAGCAGGATGAGCTAGGGGACGGTGAACATAGTCCGGAGCCGACGTCAGATGACGCCGATCCCGAGGGTAAAATTAACCAACCTGTCTCCGGAAAGGAGAACAGTCCGGACGATGATGCATTCATCATCCCAGAAAAACACTTGGAACAAGAGAACCTCCACAGAAGGCTTATTGCCACCACGAGGAGCCTAAAGAAGCAAAAGCAAAGGCTTAAAGCTGCGCAGGATACGCTCAACCGTAGGTGGAACAAAGTGCTTGACACTGATGAGAAATACGGTGCCGATCGCCACACAAAGAGCTATCCAAAGCGCAAGCTGCTGCCCGAATTCGACGACGAGGCCATAGAGCCCATTCAGCGGAAAACGACCGATCAGACGGACCGACCACCCCGTGGCCGCACCAGGACGGCTAATGATGCCGCACATAAGTCAGCACACGATTTACGTGAGCTCCTGGGCAAAAAATCCGGTATGGCCAGGTCCATCTATGAATCTAGGGAGCGCGCTTCAGCACAGGATCAGAGCTACCAAAACGATCACATTGATCGAATAACAACTAGGAATCAGCACCGAACACAACAACCATCGACAGCATGCCACGACACGTCCAAATTCTGGGGTGCAGCACACCCCCTGTGCTTCACCAATCAGGTGTTAGACAATGAATTTCCGAAAGGATTTAAACCCGTGAATATAGAGGCATACGACGGAACAACAAACCCTGGCGTCTGGATTGAGGACTTTATCCTTCACATCCACATGGCCCGCAGAGATGATCTCCACGCCATTAAATACCTACCCCTCAAGTTGAAAGGACCAGCTCGGCACTGGTTGAAAAGCCTTCCTGAAAAATCAATTGGAAGTTGGGAAGAACTTGAGGATGCTTTCAGGGCCAATTTTCAAGGGACCTATGTCCGACCTTCGAACGCAGAAGACTTAAGTCACATAATTCAACAGCCCAGAGAGTCAGCCCAAAAACTTTGGAATAGATTTCTCACTAAGAAGAATCAAATCGTCGACTGGCTGGACGCCGAAGCCTTAGCGGCCTTCAAGCACAGTATCCGGGACGAATGGCTTGCGAGACACCTTGGCCAGGAAAAGCCGAGGACAATGGCAGCCTTAACAAGCCTTATGACCCGCTTTTGCGCGGGCAAGGACAGTTGGCTAGCCCGTAGCGGCACCAGCAACCCAGGCACATCCGAAGTCAGGGATGGCAACGGGAAGCCACGACGCAACAAAAAAAAGCATCAAAACAATGATGACTGCCCAGATAACACGACGGTCAATGCCGGATTCATGGGCTCTTGTCCCGGTCAACGGAAGAAGCCATTTAAAGGTAGCAGAGATGGACCGTCCAGCCTAAACAAGATTCTAGACAAATTATGTCAGATTCACGGCACCCCCGAAAAACCTGCAAATCCCACTCATAGAGAGTGCTGGGTTTTTAAGCAGGCCGGCAAGCTAAATGCCGAACACAAGGGGAGGGAGACACCAAGTGAAGACGAGGATGAGCCTCGCCAGCCGAACACTGGGGGACAAAAAAAATTCCCACCAAAAGTCAAAATAGTGAATATGATTTACGCAACTCACATTCCAAAGAGTAGGCGCACACGCGCACTCCGAGACATATACACTATGGATCCCGTCGCCCCCAAATTTAATCCCTGGTCGGCCTGCCCGATCACCTTTGATCGCAGGGATCATCCAACTAGTATCCGGCATGGAGGATTGGCTGTGTTGGTGCTTGACCCAATAATTGATGGATACTATCTCACCCGAGTCCTTATGGACGTCTGCAGTAGTCTAAACCTGATATATCAGGACACTGTCCGCAAAATGGGGATAGACCCGTCAAGAATCAGCCAAAGCAATACTACCTTTAAAGGAGTGATACCAGGTGTCGAGGCCCACTATACGGGCTCTCTAGTACCAGAGGTTGTATTCGGTTCTCCAGACAACTTCAGACGCAAAGAACTAATCGTCGACATCGCTCCATTCCGAAGCGGCTATCACGCACTACTCGGAAGAACGGCCTTTGCTCGTTTTAATGCAGTAACGCACTATGCCTACCTTAAACATAAGATGCCCGGTCCACGTGGCGTCATCATAGTTAGCGAAATACAAAGCGTTCCTTACGTGCGGAAGAATATGTGGCGGCTCTAGCAACCGAACACTAAGCGGCCCCTCCTACAAGAATAAACGGTCATCAAGACCACAGACACAGTCAGATGAGTCCGGCGCTCAACCAGATATAACAGCCCAGATAAACCTGAGCTGGGGATACCACCATAAGTGGTGCTAGGGGCTGCTCACAAAAAAAGAAGCCCATAGTTTGGCTCGACCCTATTAATACAATAGCATATTGCATTTTCATGGTTCATTTAGATTAACCAACTCTTCGCACGAAGTATTTCACCAGGGTTTTCCCCTTTTTTTTACAGATGATCATCGTGCTACACCCTTCCAGGATACGACACAATGGAGATAAAGGCGCAAACGTGCAGCAGGGCCCCGCTCAAAGGTTTCTCTTTAGATTAAGACCCTGCATAAACCTTTTTTCATTTATCTTTTTGGTTCTTCCCCTCCAGACACTTAACACAACCAGGAGGGATACTGGCGTTCTTGACACTTCGTCACGCCAGACTAATGCATGTACCTTGAAACACAAGGCTCATTATCGAGGGCGTTATTCAGCCCAGTATATGTTGTAAAGTCCGAATACCTTAGGGAGTGTTCGGCATCGCGAGTTTGGCCTTATATGCATCAGCTCCGAATCATGTCTTTGGTCAAATGTTGGGTTTACCCGGCTCCCGTGTTTTGCCACCTTACGTTCCTCTCTAGTAAGGCGGCACCGGGAGAACTACTGTGATTGTGCCCTGGTTCATCTGGATGAGCACCTCAGTAGAGAAAGCGGAAAACTGACTGTCATGATATAGCGCGAGACTGATCAACCACTCGATGACTCAGCGGAATCTTCGCGATTCCTCCGCATTAACGAAGGACCGGTTTCCAGGTCACGTACATACGCGCACCATATTTGGATAAACGCAGAAGTAATAGGGGCTATATAGTAGCCCCATCGTCAAACTCCTATGGCTAAGTGAAAGTGTTAAAGCTATATAGTCCGATTGCCTGGTTCGCCGTGCTACCACCTCCTTAATGGACCAAGATGTTGGATCAAGTGTGACTACGCCTTTTCTCGAACACCACCGCATTATATGCGTGGGGGCTAAAGCCGACGAGTACACACTTTCAGGTTATATACATACATAAACGGCCGCACATGAGGCACTATATGTCACGTCCAATATGCGACCCTATCCAAGAGGAACTCGAAGGTCCCACCAAGGATAGACCCGCATATTGAAACGCTTTTGCAAGGTGGATATCATTACATCAACATTACATAATAGATGGGAATACATACAAAAGGCATACAATGCCACACGAATACAACAACATCTTACATAAGAGGATCATCTGACTACGGATGAACACAAACAGAAACTCAAACGACATCCACCCTGCTAGCCCAGGCTGCCGACCTGAAACCTATCCCCTGATCGAAGAAGAAGCAGAAGAAGAACTCCAAAACAAGCAAGCATCACTCTCGCGTCATGATCATCGCATAAACCTGTACCTGCAACTGTTGTTGTAGTAATCTGTGAGCCACGAGGACTCAGCAATCCCATTACCATGGGTATCAAGACTAGCAAAGCTTAATGGGAAAGGAAGGGGTAAAGTGGTGAGGTTGCAGCAGCGACTAAGCATGATATGGTGGCTAACATACGCAAATAAGAGCGAGAAGAGAGCAAACTGAACGGTCGTGAAGCTAGCAATGATCAAGAGGTGATCCTGAACTCCTACTTACGTCAAACATAACACAAAGACCGTGTTCACTTCCCGGACTCCGCCGAAAAGAGACCATCACGGCTACACACATGGTTGATGCGTTTTAATTCGGATCTGGTGTCAAGTTATCTACAACCAGACATTAACAAATTCCCATCTGCCACATAACCGCGGGCACGGCTCTCGAAAGTTTATACACTGCAGGGGTGTCCCAACTTAGCCCATGATAAGCTCTCGCGATCAACGAAGGATATTCCTTCTCCCAGGAAGACCCGATCAGTCTCGGAATCCCGGTTTACAAGACATTTCAACAATGGTAAAACAAGACCAGCAAAGCCGCCCGAATGTGCTGACAAATCCTGATAGGAGCTGCACATATCTCGTTCTCACGGCACACCGTATTGTCCAAACTTCCGGTAGGCCATCCCAGAGTTGCCCCTGGTGGCCACCGGCGGCTGACAGGTTGGACCATCACTCACGACGAGAACTGGCCTGGGGGGTAAATAAAGATGTCCCTCAGGCTCCGGAAACCCAAGGGAAAAAGGGCTAGGTGAGGCAAATGATAAAACCAAGGTTGGGCCTTGCTGGAGGAGTTTTATTCAAAGCGAACTGTCAAGGGGGTCCCATAAATCACCCAACCGCGTAAGGAACGCAAAATCCGGGAACATAACACATGTATGACGGAAACTAGGGCGGCAAGAGTGGAACAAAACACCAGGCATAAGGCCGAGCCTTCCACCCTTTACCAAATATATAGATGCATTAATGATATAAGAGATATTGTGATATCCCAACACAATCCTGTCCATCATGGGGCAATCTTCAACTTCACCTGCAACTAACAACGCTATAAGAGGGGCTGAGCAAAAGCGGTAACATAGCCAAGCAATGGTTTGCTAGGAAGGGTGAAAAAGGTTAGAGGCTGACATGGCAATTTGGGAGGCTTGAAGAGCAAAAGATAGGTAGCGCAGCAAGCGATAGAACGAAGCAACTAGCATAGCAATGATAGTAGTGAGATCCAGGGTAGCGGTCATCTTGCCCGAAATCCCGCTAGGAAGAAGAACGAGTCCATGAAGAAGACGAACGGGTGAAGCCAAACCAAGCGTAGACGAACGAATCCTCACGACTGCAACGAAACAGGAACTATCGAGAAGAAGCACACAACATGGTAAACACACCACACATAAACATGGCATGATGCACAACCAAGTATGATGCATGTCCGGTTTAATGAGGCATGGCATGGCAAAATGAAACAAACAATACTACAAGTTAAGTGGAGCTCAATATGCAACGAGTTGCATATTGACAAAACACCACATTGACATATTTAGTTTAATCTCGGTTATGCTACTCATCAATATTAAATGTTGCTAAACATGGCAAGGGGTGAAGCATAATGAAACTACCTAACCAGGCAAGTTTAAATGAGGTCGGAACAACGAACAACAATTCCGAAAAATCCCCATATCATTTAGCAATTTGAAGCAAACAACAATTTTAAACATTTTAAATGTTGTTATCATGATGCGAATGACATATGCAAGTTTTAAGCAATTTTATAAAAATGTTGACATGAGCATGATACGAGGCATTTGTCGCTATGGCAGAAGGAAAAGGGTGCCACGACGACGAATCCGAAAATGATGCCACGTCAACATATCAGTTCCGGTAGCTGATGGAGATAGCGGTGCAAAAGGAAGCGTGCGGATGTGCGGAACATGCTAGAGATGATGGGGTGCTCCCGACTACCGGGTTCCCACAGGTTAGTGGCATGGAAACGAGTGACAATTCGGACACGGTGCAAATGGTGCATCTCATTCAACACACGCATTCGGTCCACGGCGATCGTTTCGGCGGTTATACCTTCGAAGCGTGCATAACGAGGCAGTTCAAAAATGTCGAGGGAAGTAGTCGTTCACGGGTCGTAGTGGAAGTAGTCGTACACGTTTCGTAGATGTTCGGGGTCACGGCAAGGAACTTGACATCCACGGAGTCATTGAGGGTCGACGGTAGTGGTACACACGTTGTCGGGGTACTTGTCGTTCACCGGGTGTAGTCGTACACATTCGAAGCGGAACTTGGCGTATCCATGTACTTGTCTGTCTTCACGGAGATGCAACAGAACAACGACGATCAAGTGCAGTGAGGCCCCGGGTCTACCGAGGCTTAGGTTGAACCAAACGAAGCAGCACAACGACTGTATCTTAGTGGGCAACGAGGGAAGGAGCAGGGGCTCGCTGGGCTACACGGCCATGGCAGGGGGGCCATGAGAACTTGCTAAAGGAGGAGGGCACGAGCTTCGTGCGGGAGGTGACTGATGACATGGGGCTTGGCGAGGAAGGCAGCGCCGACGGGAAGGTGCAGAGGCTCGGTACGGGCGGAGCACAGGAGGTGAGGCATACATGGCACGAGGAAGGAGGCCGAGCGCTGCGGGCGCGCGAACACAGAGAAGAGGAGGCGGGGCGCGGACGAGCTCGTGCTCGAGCGCCTGAAGAAGATGGCGTGGCGGCGGAGAAGCGGGCGGCGGCGCTAGAATAAGGCGGCGGCGCTGGGCATCGCAGGAGGTGATGCGGGTCGTCCTCCTCGCCCTAGACATGACGAGGCAGGGGAGGTCTTGGCGCGGGGATCCGGCGACGCAGGGTGCCGCGGCGGGTCTTGAGCGACTGCGAGGAGCGGCGGGATCGTGAGGCACGGGAGGAGGCCTCCAAGCATTGGGGACGAGGCAGAGGAGGAAGGGGTGCGAGGGAGGAGATCGAGGGGAGATGAGGACCGAGCGATGAGATGTGGCGGCGCTGGGAGGATGACAAACGGGAGACGGGATCGAGAGGAGTGGGGATCAATCGGGCTAGGGTTAGGAGGGGCGGCTGGGCCTTGGGAGGCCGGCCCGGTGGAGAGGAAAATGGCCAGAGGCCTGGTGGGCTGACAGAGGCCTAGCTGGGTCTCTCCCTTCTCTTCTTTAACTATTTAGCAGAAAAGAAATTAAGGAAAGAAAAAGAAAGAGAGGGTTAGGGAAAGAATTTGAGAACGAAGACAATTTTTCTGTACTCATAAAAATGAGCTTGAACCAAGAAAACTAGAAAGTGAGCATGGGTGAAGATTGGATTCGAACTCATTTGAATTAAATTCAAATGGGTGTGAATAAGAAGTGGGCGTTTGAAAGGTCCAAAAAATGTTGAGAAAGTAAGTGGTGCTTGGAAAAGTGATGAAAGGATATATGGCAAAGTTGGAGACCAAGAATTGAGATAACAAAGGCATTGGGATTTATTTGCAAGTGTGTTATGATCAATTCCAAATAATGAAATATTTATTATACCTCCCAAAGAATAGTAGGAGACTTAGAATATGTTTTAAAGAGAAATCACCATGTGAATTCCCTCAATTTAAATAGACCAACGATCTATGCAATTTATTTAGGTGAGTTTTAAAAAGGGGTTGCATGTTGACATGATGCAATGCACATGATGCAACGATGAATGCAATCAAGCAAAACAAACACGCGGCGAAACTCAGAATAGCTGGAAGTCTTCTGGAGCATCGGTCTCGGGGCGTTACAACACTCCACCACTACAAGAGGATCTCGTCCCGAGATCTAGGATGGCACCGGAGAGAAACGGAAGAGGAAGAGAGGAGGTAGAACTAAGTTGCTTCTTCGACAAAATAGTGAAACCAAAGAACCTTGAGAGGTTGAAAAGTTGAAAGAAAGAACACAACGAAGTTGAACACAATTGAGAGCACTGCGGTAGAAAATAGAAAGAAGGAACACCATGTGAACCTTGGAGGTTGCAAAGCTATGAATGATGAGTATAATGGACAAGAAGGAATTGAAACCCCTCTGGTTGAAACAAGATAAACAAGGAATGAGAATGAAATAATTCAGGCAGCACTTCGATAGAAAAGAGAAGCAAAACTTGACAAAACATGAAGAACTTGGAAAGAGGACATGACACTCCAGTTAAATGGCTAAGCACGAAAAGAACACGATCCTCACGAATCGAGATGATGAGTGAAAAGAGCAACATCACAATGCCTCCAGAAGAAAGAATTGAAGATAGGTCATTGGAATAACAGAATGGAGGGGAAAATGGCAACTTCTGCCACAAATGAGCTTGGAAAGCACCCTTCCAAGAAGGTTACAGAGGGGTTGTTGGAAAATCCACAACGAAACGAATAAGCTTGTAGTGGGCTTATGGAAAACATCTCGAGACTATGAGGTGAGAACCGGCCACTAATGGAAACCATTGATTTGACTGAGAGCACCAAAGAGATGAAAAAACTTCTTCACCGAGATGGGAAGGACAAAATTGGATCATTGATAAGCACCACAAATAGCTACATTCCATAGGGAAGGCTGTAGGTGACATATAACCCAATATAACTCCAAGAAAAGATTGATTGGTTGAAAAGATCTCTTGAACGAACAGAAAATGATGGATTTAAATATGTCAGTCTTGAAAACTTGTGAATCATGAAACACGAAGGAAAATTATCAAGAATGACATAACACCGCCTCAAAAGATAAGGTAGGAAGAATTGCACTTCGGATGCAAGATGAAGAATGCTTGAACTCCTCAAAACAAAACATGTGTTGAGCACCATGTTTATTTTAGAGTGTAGCTTGGCGGATCATACTTCGAGCGAAAACTTGAAGAACAATTGAAGAATGAAAAGAATCCTTGACGACCCACCATGTAGAGCCTCCATGAAGAACTCCGGTAATAAAAGGATGATAGAAAGAAAGGGAAGTTGAAAACACAAGGTGAAGCCTTGCAATTATTTAGATGGAGCTTCGCGATGATATAATGCGGAAAACTTGGAACTCCGGAAAAGAAAAAGATGAAACACTAGAACCGAGAATTACTTCATCATGAACAATCTCTGGAAGAAAATAATTGAATCACCTCGAGGAAATGAGAATAAGATTTATTGTATGCTTATCCTTCATCAAATTAAATTGATGACAAGCAATGGATTTTGCATATTACTTATTCTCGTAGAAAGGATTAAGAGGGATATAGCGTAAACTTGAGAAGGTATTGGTGGAACCACCGGTGGGATTTGGAAACAACGAATATTTGATATGATAACGAAGGAAGTGAAATCTTGAATGAACCACCATAAGAATTGAAAATGAAAGTAGCAAAGGCACAATTCACCGGGAAGAATTGGAAAACGAATGAAGATACTTGAGGGTATTTAGATACATGAGAAGGAAGAGATCATGAACTGATTAGAGGGTATTTGAACGATTCACCGGTAAGATTTGGAGAACGATAGCTACACGCTGAAAATGAATAATTATGACATGAGGGGCTTCGAAGGAAAGAAATTGAAACAACTCATGAAATGCTCCGGATGGGTGAAAAGAATTCCCACAATCGAAAACAATTATGAGAGGATGACATCAAGCTTGAACTACGCCTCTTTGGGAGAACGAGTAAGGATTTAAGAGGAACTCTTCTTCAATCTTCAAAATCCGAGAATGACGACGAGAAACGCCACCATGAATTGTTGAGATACTCCGGGAGAATGAAAGAAACAAAGAGGTTGAGCCAACAATGAAAAATAATTTGAAATTGATCTTGGAAAACATCTGACCGATGAAATTCATTCTTACGTCAAACTTCGAAAAGAATTTGGGAATGGCTCCGGGAAAATTAGAAGAATCAGGTAAGATCTTGGGAAAAGACCTATGGGTTAGGGCCCACTAAAAAGAAACATCGTTGAAGGATTGCTTGAAATAGAACTTGCACCGGTAGAATTAAATGACTTGAATGAGATAATAATCTCCAAATAGCTTGAACAGATTAAGAATGGAAAACACGAATCTTATGAGATATCTTGAGCACTTCGGATAAGAATAGAGAGAGGTGAACAATTAAGAGGTGCACCGACATGGAAAAGCATTTGAAACGAGGAAAGGGATATGATTAACACCAAAAGCTTGAAATTGGATCCACCAGAGAAGAAACAACAATGAAGGATGAGTGAACTTGAAACTGTTGAGCATCTTCATGGAAAATCACTGGATAAGAACATTGAAAGAAAAGAATGAAGAGACTTCCCACAAATAGAAGGATACATGATTAAGAAATCTGAGTCCTTGAAGAAAAAGGGTGGGAGGGCGGGAAAACAAAGGCAACTTGGGAACGGATGAAACAGATATCGTTGAGAATACTTAGAATTGATCTCAACAAATATTGAAATGATCGGATCCACATGAAGAGAAGCACACCGGTTGGAAAAGAGTTGACATGACAACCTCAGTGATCAAGAAGGTTTAGTACTCCCGTAGAAATATGAGAACACCGTTTAGGAAAGGTATGGATTCAACATTTGACTTCGAAGCAACTCGAATACCACAAATAAAACAAAACAAAGGATTGGCTTGCAGAATAAGCCGGAACAAATACATATGATAGAGATTTACCCAATCCCATATCATGCATCCGTCGGAAAGATATTCTAGGAGCTACTTGAATTCCCACCTATAAACTCCCGAAACTTTCAGGTTATGCAATCTGGTGTTGGGGATACAGGGGAAGCAATATATCTCACCCAAACTAACAATCCCTACATCTAGCTGTATCCATCCGTCAAGACATAACCAAGAAAACTCCAGAAATCATGTACCTCAACCTTCGAAAAGCATCCGTTATACGAGCTATGGCAATACTCCCGAACTCCCCAGTACTGGGTGGCGTCGAGGTTATCTCACCAACAACTGCATAAAAGAGATTTTCGATGTCGGCAAAACTTAGGTATTCCAGAACTGCAACAATAAAATTATGACGACAACACCTCAGAGCTCAACTCCCTGGGACACTGCCACAACCCCTAAATGTTAGGAGGCACCAAGAACAATGTTCTCGTCACAAGAATATCGGAACAATCCCAAGATACCCGCGTGATCCTAAAAAAATTAGTGAAATTTGAGGAGAGGAAAGACAAAACATCTACGTCAGGAGACCTCACCAGAGCGACGAAGGGGGCTGAGGAGTAAAAAGAATCTTACTCTCCGATATATATAATCCTAAGACTGAAAATAGTTTTCTTCTAGACTCAACAACGGCCAACAACCAAGGGGGCTCCTATGGTCGATCGAGGCTCTGATACCAACTTGTCACACCCAATATGCGACCCTATCCAAGAGGAACTCGAAGGTCCCACCAAGGATAGACCCGCATATTGAAATGCTTTTGCAAGGTGGATATCATTACATCAACATTACATCATAGATGGGAATACATACAAAAGGCATACAATGCCACACGAATACAAAAACATCTTACAAAAGAGCACCATCCGACTACGAATGAACACAAATAGAAACTCAAACGACATCCACCCTGCTAGCCCAGGCTGCCGACCAGGAACCTATCCCCTGATCGAAGAAGAAGCAGAAGAAGAACTCCAAAACAAGCAAGCTTCGCTCTCGCGTCATGATCATCGCATAAACCTGTACCTGCAACTGTTGTTGTAGTAATCTCTGAGCCACGGGGACTCAGCAATCCCATTACCATGGGTATCAAGACTAGCAAAGCTTAATGGGAAAGGAAGGGGTAAAGTGGTGAGGTTGCAGCAGCGACTAAGCATGATATGGTGGCTAACATACGCAAATAAGAGAGAGAAGAGAGCAAACTGAACGGTCGTGAAGCTAGCAATGATCAAGAGGTGATCTTGAACTCCTACTTACGTCAAACATAACACAAAGACCGTGTTCACTTCCCGGACTCCGCCGAAAAGAGACCATCACGGCTACACACATGGTTGATGCGTTTTAATTCGGATCTGGTGTCAAGTTATCTACAACCAGACATTAACAAATTCCCATCTGCCACATAACCGCGGGCACGGCTCTCGAAAGTTTATACCCTGCAGGGGTGTCCCAACTTAGCCCATGATAAGCTCTCGCGATCAACGAAGGATATTCCTTCTCCCAGGAAGACCCGATCAGTCTCGGAATCCCGGTTTACAAGACATTTCAACAATGGTAAAACAAGACCAGCAAAGCCGCCCGAATGTGCTGACAAATCCTGATAGGAGCTGCACATATCTCGTTCTCACGGCACACCGTATTGTCCAAACTTCCGGTAGGCCATCCCAGAGTTGCCCCTGGTGGCCACCGGCGGCTGACAGGTTGGACCATCACTCACGACGAGAACTGGCCTGGGGGGTAAATAAAGATGACCCTCGGGCTCCGGAAACCCAAGGGAAAAAGGGCTAGGTGAGGCAAATGATAAAACCAAGGTTGGGCCTTGCTGGAGGAGTTTTATTCAAAGCGAACTGTCAAGGGGGTCCCATAAATCACCCAACCGCGTAAGGAACGCAAAATCCGGGAACATAACACCGGTATGACGGAAACTAGGGCGGCAAGAGTGGAACAAAACACCAGGCATAAGGCCGAGCCTTCCACCCTTTACCAAATATATAGATGCATTAATAATATAAGAGATATTGTGATATCCCAACACAATCCTGTCCATCATGGGGCAATCTTCAACTTCACCTGCAACTAACAACGCTATAAGAGGGGCTGAGCAAAAGCGGTAACATAGCCAAGCAATGGTTTGCTAGGAAGGGTGAAAAGGTTAGAGGCTGACATGGCAATTTGGGAGGCTTGAAGAGCAAAGATAGGTAGCGCAGCAAGCGATAGAACGAAGCAACTAGCATAGCAATGATAGTAGTGAGATCCAGGGTAGCGGTCATCTTGCCCGAAATCCCGCTAGGAAGAAGAACGAGTCCATGAAGAAGACGAACGGGTGAAGCCAAACCAAGCGTAGACGAACGAATCCTCACAACCGCAACGAAACGGGAACTATCGAGAAGAAGCACACAACATGGTAAACACACCACACATAAACATGGCATGATGCACAACCAAGTATGATGCATGTCCGGTTTAATGAGGCATGGCATGGCAAAATGCAACAAACAATACTACAAGTTAAGTGGAGCTCAATATGCAACGAGTTGCATATTGACAAAACACCACATTGACATATTTAGTTTAATCTCGGTTATGCTACTCATCAATATTAAATGTTGCTAAACATGGCAAGGGGTGAAGCATAATGAAACTACCTAACCAGGCAAGTTTAAATGAGGCCGGAACAACGAACAACAATTCCGAAAAATCCCCATATCATTTAGCAATTTTAAGCAACCAACAATTTTAAACATTTTAAATGTTGTTATCATGATGCGAATGACATATGCAAGTTTTAAGCAATTTTATAAAAATGTTGACATGAGCATGATACAAGGCATTTGTCGCTATGGCAGAAGGAAAAGGGTGCCACAGCGACGAATCCGAAAATGATGCCAGGGCAACATATCGGTTCCGGTAGCTGATGGAGATAGCGGTGCAAAAGGAAGCGTGCGGATGTGTGGAACATGCTAGAGATGATGGGGTGCTCCCGACTACCGGGTTCCCACGGGTTAGTGGCATGGAAACGAGTGACAATTCGGACACGGTGCAAATGGTGCATCTCATTCAACACATGCATTCGGTCCACGGCAGTCGTTTCCGCGGTTATACCTTCGAAGCGTGCATAATGAGGCGGTTCAAAAATGTCGAGGGAAGTAGTCGTTCACGGGTCGTAGTGGAAGTAGTCGTACACGTTTCTTAGATGTTCGGGGTCACGGCAAGGAACTTGACGTCCACGGAGTCTTCGAGGGTCGACGGTAGTGGTACACACGTTGTCGGGGTACTTGTCGGTCACCGGGTGTAGTCGTACACGTTCGGAGCGAAACTTGGCGTATCCATGTACTTGTCTGTCTTCACGGAGATGCAACAGAACGACGACGATCAAGTGCAGTGAGGCCCCGGGTCTACCAGGCTTGGGTTGAAGCAAACGAAGTAGCACAACGACTGTATCTTAGCGGGCAGCGAGGGAAGGAGCTGGGGATCGCTGGGCTACACGGCCATGGCCGGGGGGCCATGAGAACTTGCTGAAGGAGGAGGGCACGAGCTTCGTGCGGGAGGTGACTGATGACATGGGGCTCGGCGAGGAAGGCAGGGCCGACGGGAAGGTGCAGAGGCTCGGTATGGGCGGAGCACAGGAGGTGAGGCGGACATGGCGCGAGGAAGGAGGCCGAGCTCTGCGGGCGTGCGAACACAGAGAAGAGGAGGCGGGGCGCGGACAAGCTCGTGCTCGAGCGCCTGAAGAAGATGGCGCGGCGGCGGAGTAGCGGGCGGCGCTGCTGGAATAAGGCAGCGGCGGCGGGCATCGCAGGAGGTGATGCGGGTCGTCCTCCTCGCCCTAGACATGACGAGGCAGGGGAGGTCTTGGCGCGGGGATCCGGCGACGCAGGGCGCCGCGGCGGGGCTTGAGCGACGGCGAGGAGCGGCGGGATCGTGAGGCATGGGAGGAGGCCTCCAAGCATTGGGGACAAGGCAGAGGAGGAAGGGGCGCGAGGGAGGAGATCGAGGGGAGATGAGGCCCGAGCGATGAGATGTGGCGGCGCTGGGAGGATGACAAACGGGAGACGGGATCGAGAGGAGTGGGGATCAATCGGGCTAGGGTTAGGAGGGGCGGCTGGGCCTTGGGAGGCCGGCCCAGTGGAGAGGAAAATGGCCAGAGGCCTGGTGGGCTGACAGAGGCCTAGCTGGGTCTCTCCCTTCTCTTCTTTAACTATTTAGCAGAAAAGAAATTAGAGGAAAGAAAAAGAAAGAGAGGGTTAGGGAAAGAATTTGAGAACAAAGACAATTTTTCTGTACTCATAAAAATGAGCTTGAACCAAGAAAACTAGAAAGTGAGCATGGGTGAAGATTGGATTCGAACTCATTTGAATTAAATTCAAATGGGTGTGAATAAGAAGTGGGCGTTTGAAAGGTCCAAAAAATGTTGAGAAAGTAAGTGGTGCTTGGAAAAGTGATGAAAGGATATATGGCAAAGTTGGAGACCAAGAATTGAGATAACAAAGGCATTGGGATTTGTTTGCAAGTGTGTTATGATCAGTTCCAAATAATGAAATATTTATTATAGCTCCCTAAGAATAGTAGGAGACTTAGAATATGTTTTAAAGAGAAATCACCATGTGAATTCCCTCGATTTAAATAGATCAACGATCTATGCAATTTATTTAGGTGAGTTGTAAAAAGGGGTTGCATGATGACATGATGCAATGCACATGATGCAACGATGAATGCAATCAAGCAAAACAAACACGCGGCGAAACTCAGAATAGCTGGAAGTCTTCTGGAGCGTCGGTCTCGGGGCGTTACACTATAATACTTTCGGGCAAAAGTATAAACACAACCTTTATAATAAAAATGGCTTTGTTTTTACAATTGAGATACATGTCACTCGAACATGGCACTCTTCAAGCACTGAGCCTGTATTAAACGAGTGCCTTCTAAGACCTCTTCAAAATAGTGCTCGGCCGGGTCCTGTCCTCCCGCCGGACCCCGGGTTGCAATAGCGGTGGCTTCCATCCCTGCCCAGTATGTTTTAACGCGGGCAAGAGCCATCCGCGCACCCTCTATGGACGCCGACCTCTTCACAGCATCGATATGCGACACAGCACCAAGGAATTGTTGCACTAATCCAAAATAACTGTCCAGCCTTGGTCCCCGTGGCCAAAGATGATCCACGACAGACCACATAGCAAGCCCGGACAACCTATGGAGCTCGGCCCATGCGGCCATCGTTTTATTCAACGGCAGCGGACGCGTCGGGGCACTGAATTACGACCAGAATAACCTTTCCACCTTATGGTCTTTCCAATCTTTGTAAAGTTCGATCGCATCAGTAGCACTCTTTGCCAGGTCCGCATACGCGTCTGCAACGCTCCACAACTAATAAAGAGGGGCATACTTCAGATCTCCGAACTTCATTCGCAATAGATAGGGCCTCCCAGCCATGATATCCCCGGCTTCATGAAGCTCCTGCCTTGTCCCTCTCATTTCAGAGCGGGTCTCCTTGGCTGCCTCCAGGTCCTTCTTCAGGTCAGCCGCTTTCACTTGGTTTTCCTTTTCAAGGAGCTCATGGTGGTCGGCGGCATCTTTCAGCTCAGCAACCTGCTGGGCTATCTTTTCTTTGCTCTGGCGATGAGCAGCCTATTAGGCTCTTAACTCCTCGACCGCCTTCAGAGCGGCCACATCACTTATTCGGGTTTGCTCCTTGGCTCGGGCAAGCTCCGCCCGAAGGGTCTCCACGGCAGCAGCTCCATCTGCAGTCACAGCATATTATAGATACTAGCATCATGCTCCTCTTAAACATTTGCTGACAAGTCGAACATACATACCCTGGGCCTCATCAAGCCGCTTGTTAACAAGCGCGATGTCAGCATCAGCCACGACAAGCTGCCGCTTCAGTTCGGCAAAATCAGCAGTCCGGTCAGCCACCGGACCTTCAACCGCCTGCACATAAAGCAGCGCGATTATTACCAGAGATTATGATCCTTTATTCACCACCTTTGGATGGCAACTAGAGTCTCAGGGGCTACTATCTATATAGAGCACACCTAGAATGTGCGGTACCGTCAAAAATACATATATTATTCTTTGCATACCTCAAAGCCTCTCAGCAGACTCGTAAAAGCATTCAAACCGCTTTTGGCGGATGAAATCCTCTTGACCACCGTGCCCATTAAGGCACGATGTGTCTTTGAGATGGCCGCTCGCTCTAGAAGACCCATCAATGTGTCCGGCTGTGTGCCGGACAATCCCGGACTCTTCCTGAAGCTCTCCCTGGGATCCGGATATTCCGGACTTTGGGTAGCCGAAGTGTCAACTTCTGGCCTTGGCGGATCAGGAGAAATCCTGCGAGACGACACCTCGGGGTCGTCCGCCCCATGTGGCGAGGAGGCAGGAGGAGGCGTTTCACTCTCCATCATCTCTGGAAGAAGATCCCCCGAAGACGAACTCTGTGGAGAAGGGCTACGAGTCGAACTGCAACAAATATGTCTCGGTTATTATTCTTAGAGACAAGACAGGATATACTTATCAAAGTACCTTTTTACACTTACAGCTCGGTTGAGGGCTGGCCCCCTTGCGGGCATTGTGCGGTAAGGACGCCCTCTGGGGCAGGCCCCCCTGGCGAGGATTTTCTCCCTCATTTGGAAGCCTCCGTTTCCAAGTCTTCTGAGGCGGCGCTTTTCTTACCGTGAGGAGAAGGGATTTCAGATTCACCTCCCCGATTATCCTCCTTCATGGAGGCACTTATTCCCCCGATTTGGATGTGTAAAGTATGAGACCCATCGGTGGCTTCTCTATTCCTCCCCTCATCTTCTCCTGATGGCACCTGATACGGTGCGCGCTCAAGCATCCTGATCAATAGAGGATCCGGCGAGCCTTCGGGAAGAGGGGCCGAACACCTAATCCTCTCCGCCTTCCTTATCCAGTCCTAGCATAGAGCAGTTTTTCAGAATGATGTTATAACAAACATAAAGGACGGTGTGCTCGGTAGCGGAATTACTTACTTGGGTATCCGGAGGGTTGCAGTTGAGACCCACATCCTCGATGGTGCCCGGACACTTTATTCGTGATCCAAAGAACAACCCATACATCTCTTTGAGCGTCATGCCGAAGAATTGTTGAATGGTTCGCGGTCCTTCCAGGTTGAACTCCCACATACGGAGAGGTCGACGTTGGCAGGGCAGGACCCGACGAACCAGCATTACTTGCATTACCTTGACAAGACTGGCGTCCCTCTTAAGAAGGTCTCGGATGCGTCTTTGCAGTGTCAGCATGTCGTTGACTGGCCCCCAGTCCAGCCCCTTGTTGACCCATGACGCCAATTGCGGCGGAAGGGCCGAGCGGAACACTGGAGCGGCCGCCCACTTTATACCTTGAAGAGCTGTGATGTAAAACCACTCCCGTTGCCATAAGTCAGAAGTTTCTGTGAAGGAACCCTTTGGCCATGGGACGTTGGAACCCTTGCTTATTATAGTGCCTCCGCACTCCATGTGACGCTCGTCGATGACCTTCAGCCTCACAATAAAGGTCTTGAGCCATAGGTCGTAGTGGGGGTGATACGGAGGAAGGCTTCACACACGACGATAAACGACGAGATGTGAAGGATGGAATCTGGAGTTAGATCATGGAAATCTTGCCCGTAATAGATCATGCGCCCTCTCACAAAGGGATCAAGACTAAAACCTAGCCCCCGGAGGAAGTGGGAAATAAATACAACACTCTCGTTGGGTTCGGGAGTGGGGATGACCTGCCCTTGAGCAGGCAGCCTGTGCGGGATTTCGGTGGTGAGATACCTGGCCTCCCTAATCTTCTTGATTTCCTCCTCTGTGACAGAGGAGGCCATCCACCGGCCTTGAACGTTGGATCCGGACATGGTCGAATGTCCGAAGTGCTTATGCTTGAGCTTTGGGTGTTGGAACTCGAGGTATGGGAGGGGAAGGATCGAGCGTGGGAAGAAAAGGACAGGCCTTGGCCCCCTTATAAAGAGGACGAATATCAAGCGTCCCCCATGTGCCTGTTTGGGACTTGCCTAGAATCGAGGAGTCATATTAAACAAGCGCGGTTGGGTTACCCACACATGTATTGATGAAAATCCCGTGATAAGGGGAACACGATCTCTGCTTCGACAAGACGTGCCAATAAAACCGCCTCGCGGTACGTGCGATGGCAAGTTGTGAAAAATGGTTCGAATAATGACCGGGCCATGGCGTGATGACACGCTATAAAAAGTTGTCAGCAGATTATATTTGTGGAATATTGTGCTCTCTACGGTGGTATGTGGATTTTTTTTGCAGAGCCGGACACGATTCTTGTGTTCAAAATCTTCTATGGAGTATTCGGAGAAGGAACCCGCCTTGCAATGCCGAAGACAATCTGCGCGTCGGACTCGTCGTCATTGAAGCCTGGTTCAGGGGCTACTGAGGGAGTCCTTGATTAAGGGGTCCTCGAATGGTTGGACTATATACTTTGGCCGGACTGTTGGACTATGAAGATACAAGATTGAAGACTTCGTCCCATGTCTGGATGGGACTCTCCTTTGCGTGGAAGGCAAGCTTGGCAATTCGGATATGTAGATCTCCTTCTCTGTAACCGACTCTGTGTAACCCTAGCCCCCTCCGGTGTCTATATAAACTGGAGGGCTTAGTCCGTACGACAAGAACAATCATAATCATAGGCTAGCTTCTAGTGTTTAGCCTCTACGATCTCGTGGTAGATCAACTCTTGTAACACTCATATCATCAAGATCAATCAAGTAGGAAGTAGGGTATTACCTCCATCGAGAGGGCCCAAACCTGGGTAAACATTGTGTCCCCCACCTCCTATTACCATTAGCCTTAGACGCACAGTTCGGGAGCCCCTACCCGAGATCCGCCGGTTTTGACACCGACAGCGGGGTCCTAATGGAAACGAAGGGATTTTAAGGCCTCCTTTTAATAGAGTACCGGACCAAAGCATTAGCACTTAGTGAATACATGAACTCCTGAAACTACGGTCATCACCGAGAAGTATCCCGATTATTATCACTTCAGGGTTGTCGGATCATAACACATAATAGGTGACTATAGACTTGCAAGATAGGATCTGAAAACATAATTGGTTCAGATCTGAAATCATGGCACTCGGGCCCTAGTGACAAGCATTAAGCATAGCGAAGTCATAGCAACATCAATCTCAGAACATAGTGGATACTAGGGATCAAACCCTAACAAAACTAACTTGATTACATGCTAAATCTCATCCAACCCATCACCGTTCAGCAAGCCTATGATGGAATTACTAACGTACGGCAGTGAGCATCATGAAATTGGTGATGGAGGATGGTTGATGATGACGACGGCGACGAATCCCCCTCTCCAGAGCCCCGAACAGACTCCAGATCAGCCCTCCCGAGAGAGATTAGGGCTTGGCGGCAGCTCCATATCGTAAAACGCGATGAAACTTTCTCTCTCATTTTTTCTCTCCGTGAAAGCAAATATATAGAGTTGGAGTTAAGGTCGATGGACATCCAGGGGCCCACGAGGCAGGGGGCGCGCCCAGGGGGAGGGGGCGCGCCCCCCACCCTCGTGGACAGGGTGTGGGCCCCCTGGCCTTGATTCTTTCGCCAATATTTTTTATATTTTCCAAAAGTAATCTCCATGGATTTCCAGGTCATTCCGAGAACTTTTGTTTCTGCATAAAAATAACACCATCACAGTTTTGCTGAAAACAGCGTCAGTCCGGGTTAGTTTCATTCAAATCATGCAAGTTAGAGTCCAAAACAAGGGCAAAAGTGTTTGGAAAAGTAGATACGTTGGAGACGTATCACGCCTTTTTACTACTTAGATGCACCACCCCTCGTTTTTCTTCTTCTCGGGGGTTGGGTGCGACATATGCCAAAGGATGGCTTATCATGGTGGGGGCGAGTAGAACGTCGCCGGTGCCTGGAAACGGGATGAGGCGAAGACATGCACACCGGCGGATCTTACCCAGCTTCAGGGCTCTCCGAGGAGATAACACCCCTACTGCTGCTCTGCGGGGTCTCCGCATGATCACTAAGGCAAAGTGAATACGAGGTTGCTCCTTGAGCTGTTTCTAGAGGTAGGAGAGGGCAAGGCTAGATCTCTCCTTCCTACGTGATCTGGCTAGGGCTAATGGATTCCAACACTTTGCATGGGTGCCCTGGGGGTTTATATAGGCCTACCCCCCAGGGGTACAATGGTAAAACCGGCTGGGCGCGGGTCCCAGCCGTCTGTCTCTCGGGCCGCCGTCCTCCCCGCCGACTACTGGGGCCCGCCGACTGGTGGGTCCCGCCGACCTGCCTGGTACGGGGCCGACAGCCCTTGTCCGCCGCGGGCGGGTCTTGTCGGCTGCAGATTACTGTAGCCGTGCTTCTAATGACGCTGGCTTGGTCATGAGGTCATGGCGACAGTGCTGCCGCCTGACGGGCGACCACTGTTGCCATTCCCCGTCATGTCACTCCTGGGGACCGACTCCTAACGGGTCCGTCTGTGTGGCACTCTCGCCATTTTCTGTACTCCCGCTGACCGGCGGGGCCCGCCGTCTCTGGGTCGTACAGAAAGGCCGTCGTGGGCACAGAGCCCCGCCCCCAGGGGCTGATGTCAGGGCTGGCATGTTAACAGTGCCGCGCCGGACGGAGATCTCTGTCGGTACGGCACACTGTGGCCATTCCTGCCCTCATTAAACGGGGTGGTTGGAGTTGCAGGCCAACTCCCTACAGCCGGCATCTTCGGAAGTCACCGGCCTGGAGTCGGCGTGTCTTGGAGTCGCCTCTGGGACTCGGCTTGTCTTGGAGTCGCCTCTGGGACTCGGCTTATCTTGGAGTCGCCTCTGGGACTCGGCTTGTCTTGGAGTCGCCTCTGGGACTCGGCTTGTCTTGGAGTCGCCTCTAGGACTCGAGGGGCGCAGCTTGCCCCGATGTCTTGAAAGGTTCTGGGACTCGGGTTAGCCTACTCGTGGCCTATTACTCCGACAATAGTCCCCGAAGCTGGTGAGGCTCCGAGGGAGATACGTCGTGGGGCCTCAACAGTTTCATTCTTCTGGTGGCGGAATCTGGGCCTTGCTTCGCCATCTTCCCTCTGGCCGACTAACTGTAGTCGGACTCGCAGAGGGCCGTCTTGCCCCCTAAGGAGTTTGAAAGTTGCGGCGGGAACCAGGCAGCGTGCCTGATACGCTTCCCCGTGGTCGCCCGTTGCGGACCCATCGCGCGGCGCCATGCGGCAGGGACAGTCTGCCCACCCACGCGCGCAATGGGACAGGTCGTCAGGCGGGGCCCGCCACTACCGCGCCTCGGCACGCGAACGGATCCGTTGCGGCCAAGCGGACGGTTGGGGTTCCCACGTCGTTACTGCGTGCAGTAACTTCGTGGGGTAAATCGTGGGGGGCGTGGGGTCCCGCGCGCAGTTAATCCCACGCCCGCCCCATCGGCTTCTCAGCCCGTAGGCCTATAAGTAGGCGGGGGGAGTGGGACGGCGAAGCACGCGCGCCCATTCTTCCCTGCTCCCCCTCCTCCTCTTGCCTCTTCTTCTTCCTTGCCGCCGCCATGCTGAACCACACCGCGCCCGCAGCGATGAGTTCTTCCTCCACCGCCGCGGCTCCAGCCGTGTGTTCCGGCGTGGGGGACGGCTTCGAGGTGGACGACGATCTCATCGAGCTCATTCGCAAGACGCGTCGACTCCCCGGCGCGAACTTGGTGCGAGCCCGTGCCGCGCCGGTGAGGGAAATAAGGCCGGCACCGGAGGAGGGCGAGCGGGTCATATTCCGCTCGCACCTCATGCGCGGCCTGGGGCTGCCGGCGAGCGGTTTCTTCCGCTCCTTCTCGGAGTTCAACGGGCTCCAGCCGCACCAGCTCACTACGAACACGGTGGTGCTGCTGGCCGCCTTCGCCACCCTGTGCGAGGCTTTTCTTGGCGTCCTCCCCACCATCGAGCTGTGGGGAGAATTCTTCCAATCTAAGCTCGGCACGCACGTCGCTGGCATGCCGGCCCAATGCGGCGCCTTCATCGCGATACGAAGGTCGACCGCTGACAATCCATTTCCCTCCATCCCACTGATCAAGTCGGTGAAGATGTGGCAGCGCTCTTACTTCTACATGAAGAACGTCGCCCCAGAAGGCGACTGGGTCAATCTGCCGCCCTACGAAGCCGGCGCGCTGGCTGGAAGGCTTCCCAGCTGGTCCCACCGGGTCAAGACGCTGACTCCTGTAGGTGCCGCCGCCGTCGCACGACTCTAAGTGTTGCCACAGTCGGAGGGCTTGGTCGGGGCCAACTTGCTGGCCGCCTTTGTGGCGCGCCGAGTCCTTCCTCTCCAAGACCGACCTCATTTGATCAGTCAGATGAGCAACCACCAGGACCCGAGTCGGATGTGCACCAGGGACATGCCCCACGCGGAGGTGGCGAACATGGTGAACCACATCGCAAACTGCGAGCTCGCGGCGGATTGGCAGATCAGCAAGGAGCCGTATTTGTGTGCTAACCCCCCTCCTGTGGTAAGTCGTATCTTTTGTTCCTCTGTTTTCTTTTGCAGCCAAATCCGACTTCTGATTTTCTTGGTTTCTTCGAATCAGAACCCCCTCATTCAGCCTGCAGCCGGCGCCTCGGGGCCACCCCGCGAGTTCGTCCCTGATCAAGCGGAGAGCGACGTTGACGACCCCGACTTAGGGGCGGCGGCGATGGAGGCCGACGCCGAAGGCGGAGGAGGAGGAGCGGGAGACGGCTTCAGGCCCTCAGCCACCTTCGCCGACTGGCCTGATGACGACGCCGAAGGGGAAGTCGCCCCGCGCCACCAATCGAATGCCGGCCATCCAGGCGCGAGTTCCTCCGACGGCTTGGCCAATCAAGTCGGCGCGAAGAAGCGCCGGGCCGGGCCGAGTTCGCTTGGCGGCCGGCCGAAGAAGTTCAAGGGAGCGGCCGCCGCGACCAAGCGGGAAGAGGCGGTCACGAAGGCCAACCGCTTCCTCAAGGAAGGGAAGAAGCCACCACTAGTCTCTGCGTAAGTGTTTCCTGCCTTCATCTTGTTTTCTTTTGATGAATCTTTTTCGAGTCCTTTATATTCCTTCTTTGCTTCTGGGCCCCCCTTTCCCTTGAGAGGGTCGCCGTCCCCTCCGTCATGGGGTCGGTGGAGACGTCCGCCAGTACTCGGCGGATTGCCCCGCCGCCGACCTCCAGGAGGCGACGGAGCGAAACGCGCGGGAGAAGGGCGACGAGGAGGAGGCCGACCACTTGGAGAAGGCGGAGGCCGAGAAGGCGGGGGCCTCCGCCTAGAAGAAACTGGAGGAGGCCGAAGCCGCCGTCGCAGCGTGACGGCAAGCTGAGGAGACCACGCACCGCCAGTCGGCGTTGCTCGTCATCCCGCTGAACTCCGCACCACCGCCCCCGGAGTTCACGGGGCAGACTGGGGAAGCCGGCGGAGAGAACCCCATCATGGAGAGGGAAGGCGGCGAAGCCTCCACGTTGAACACGGCCGCGCCGCCACCGCCGCCACCACCGCCGTCTGGGAGTGCACATGGCAAGCAGCTGGTAGGCCCGCCGGTGCCACCGACTGAAGACGAGGCCGTGGCGAAGCTGCTCCTTCAAGTCGCCTCGCCAGCGTGCCGCCGTCTTGAGAAGGCGACCTCGGTGCCACGGCCCTTGGAGACCGGTGCCGCCAGCTCGGCCATCCCAGACGCCGAGGTGACGAGCGCCGCGCCCGTTGGGTGGGTGCGAGGAGGCGGCAACGACCCGCTGAACGAGGCGCTCTTGGACGTCCAGGCGAAGCTGCGAGCTGAGGGTGACGCCATCCAGAGCTGGACCAAGGCGCATCTGGCATCGCGAGCAGCTACCCGGGTATGCTTTCTTCTTTGACTTTGTTTTTTCTCGCTCTTCTCTGTGGGGGCACGCCAGCGCACCCACTGGGTGTAGCCCCCGAGTTTCGGGCCGGCTGCTGAGCAGGCGGCCCGGAACTCCATCTGGCAAGTTCCGAATATTCACCTTTGTCTGATTGTTTATCACAGGAGTATCACAACCTCCGCGTCACTGCCTTCAACCGCAACGTTGAGCAGTTGGGGAAGCGGACTGCCGACTTGTCGGAGAGCCGGAGTGAGTCCTTTCTCTTTTTCGTGGGGGCGCGCTGGCGCACCCGCAGGCTGTAGTCCCCGAGATTCGGCCGACTGCTGAGCAGTCGGGCCGGATCTTCCTGGGGACCTTCTTTGTTGACCACTTAACGTCCTTTTCCTTTGTTCTTTAGAGGCCAATGCCGCTCTTCAGGAACAGCTGGGCGAAGCGAACACCGCCTTACGAGCCAAGGAGGAGGAGTGTGGCAAGCTCGCCATAGAGCGCGACCTGCTGACCGCGCAGCTGGCGGAGCAGAAGGAGCTGCTTAAGACAGCGCAGGACGAGGCGGAGAAGAGAGAGATTGCTCTCCTGGCCGAGTTCGAAAGCGAGCACTCCTCCTGGACCGACAAGGAGGCGATGCTGACCTCCAGCTTCCATGAAATCGAAGACATCGTCGACGGTGAGTTTCTTTGCTTTCTTTCTTTGAGACGCTGACTGTAAGTCAGGCCGACTCCTGATTTTTTTTCTTGCTTCATTTTGTTTTGGCAGACTTCTTCCCTGGCCATTCGTAGGTGGTCACTCGAGCCATCGAGGCTGATCGCGAGGCCCAAAGGGCAAATGGCGCGGAGATCGCTGCCAACGCCCCCCTGACCATCAACGAGCAACTCCTGAGCATCGAGACTCGTCTGCGGCCGGCCCATCAGCTGCTGCGCCGACTTCAACGTGCCGGTGCTCAGGCGATTGCCGCCCTGTGGCCAGACATGCCAGTTTTACGCACTCTCAGTCGGATTGCCGACTGGCTGGAGGTCGCGGCTGGCCGTCTTGAGGCTTGGAAGGGTTCCTCGGCCCGGGCTGGAGCATGCCGGGCCTTGGAATTCGTCAAGGCTTGGTATCCAGGGCTGGACCTGGACCGGCTGGCCGCGTTCCGGTCAGAGGCCCAGGCAGAGCTGGTGGCTGTGGAAGGCGCCCTCGTCGAGCGTGCGGCAGCGATTGCCGACTACACAGACACCAGCATTTTCGTCCCTGAGCGGGCCATGAACGGCGAGGAGGTGCCGCCGGAGTGGTTCGGGATGAACCCTGACTACGACGAGGACTCGCGGAGGATGGAGGCGAGACGGAGGCGCCAGAAGATGGAGCGGGCGACCAGCCTCAGCTCGACCGCACCTCCATCAACGAGCCGCGTCCGATCGGGCCGGCTGCCGCCGGTGATGATCAAGCCGAGACTGCCCAGCCGGCCGCCCCGGCGCCTCACACCGCCGCCTCCTCCGACCCTCCGAACCCATCTGCCGCTTCTTAGGCTGCCGTCTTGCCTTTCTTTTATCTGCTTTCATAGTCTTCGAAGAACTTGTTAATTTGCACAATTCCACCCGCGGGGTGTATTTTGAACGTGGCCAAGGGCCTATGTTATGTAAATATTTATCCGAATTCTATCTTTCCTTGCTCATTTCTCTTTGGCTTTTTCCTTTGCCGCCTTCCCAAAGTCGCCGCCTTGCCAGACGGACAACCGCTCTGCGGACTGCCGCTAGGTCAAATGCTTGCCTACCTTAGGGAAGGCAAGTACTTGGCCCTTTTTTAGAGTCTTTTAACAAGTTGGATAGAAGGCGGCAATCCGACTACACAAGAGTCGGTTTTGCGAAGAGAGGCTAGAAGCCGGCTCTAGCTATGTTTATGCTTTGAGTCCTTAGCCATTTTTCGTGTGGGCGCCCATTCTTCCTTACTCTCTGCCCACCAACAGTCGCTCTGTGAACTGCGGCTTCTAACAGGAGACGGCTTAGGCATCGCACACTACTTGTCCGACTGCAGGAAGCATTTCATAGCGCAAGACGGCGAGTCCCCGGGCCGACTAGTCGAACCCGGTGCCAAGCGGCATAACAAAGAGTATCATACTCGAAGGCATAATTCTTATCATACAGATAACAAAAAGAGAAGTCCCCGAGCTCGTCTCGGGGGGCCCGAAGTCTTGGTACTTTAATACAAAGGGTAGCATGGTACATACTGCATCAACTGTAAAATCTTCGGAGAAGATTTGCATTCCATGGCCGTTTCGACTCTTTGCCGGAGTCGTCTCTCTTGCATGCTCGGGGCTTCTGAGCGTCGATCAGGTAGTAGGATTTGTTGCCCAGTAGTTTGCTGATAATGAAGGGGCCTTCCCAAGGCGCCGACAGCTTGTGCTGGCCGGCTGTTTGCTGAATCAGTCGGAGCACAAGGTCGCCCGCTTGGAAAGACCTCGGCCTGAGCTTCCTGTTGTAGTATCGGCGCAGGCTCTACTGGTAGATGCTGGACCGGCTGAGTGCCAACAGCCGGCCCTCTTCCAGCAGATCGACGCCGTCTTGACGTGCTTCTTCTGCTTCCTCCTTGGTGTACATGGTGACTCGCGGAGAGTCGAACTCTATGTCCGTCGGGATGACGGCTTCAGCACCGTAGACGAGGAAGAAAGGCATGAAGCCGGTTGACTTGTTTGGAGTCGTGCGCAGGCTCCAGAGGACGGCTGGCAGCTCCTCAAGCCAACAACCGGCCGAACGTTCAAGTGGTTCGACCAGTCGAGGCTTGATGCCGGACAGGGTGAGGCCGTTTGCTCGCTCTACTTGGCCGTTTGACTGTCGATGGGCAACGGATGCTAAGTCCAGTCGGATGCCCTACGTCGCGCAGAAACGGGCCAAGGCGCCTTTGAAAAAATGTGTGCCATTGTCGGTGATGATGCTGTGTGGTATGCCGTACCGAACCGTGATGTCGGCGATGAAAGTCACTGCAGTCGGACCATTCAACTTCTTGATGGGCTTTGCTTCTATCCACTTGGTGAACTTGTCCACCGCGACAAGTAAGTGAGTTAGGCCGCCTCGGGCCGTCTTGAATGTTCCCACCATGTCCAGGCCCCAAACCCCAAAGGGCCAGGCGGTGGGGATAGTCTTGAGTGCAGAAGCCGGCTGAAGCGGCTTGGAGCGGAACTTCTGGCACCCCTTACATTTTTGGACTAACTCTTTGGCCTCTTCTAGGGCAGTTGGCCAGAAGAAACCGTGCCGGAAGGCTTTGGCGACGAGTGCCCTTGAAGCCGCATGGTGGCCGCACTCGCCTTGATGGATGTCTCTGAGAATTGCTTAGCCTTGCTCTGGCTCGACGCAGCGCTGGTAGACACCAGTGACGCTGCGCCTGACCAGCTCTCTATTGATTACGGTGTAGGCTGCCGCTCGGCGCTGCACTTGCCGAGCCAAGATTTCGTCGGTTGGCAGCTCTTTGTTCACTAGAAACTTGAGGATGGGCTGCGCCCACGAGGGTGCTGCTATTTCTTCAATTGCCACTACTGTGACTTGGACAAGGGCGGCTGGACTGGGAGGCGGCGGGCTGGAGTCCGTGGCCGCTTGTTGGATCGCTGAAGTATCCAGGCCAACTGGCGCAGTCCCCGGGCCGACTAGCGCAGTCCCCGGGCCAAGTTCTGGAGTTTTCGGACTGGTTGCCGCAGTCCCCGGGCTGGGTTTTGAAGTCCCCGGGCTGGCTTCGACTGCGGTTTTCTTGGAGCCGTCTGTAAAAATTCTCGTGCCATCTGCTGGGGCTCTTGAGTCGGATCCAACTTCTTCGGGGGGAGCCGACACAAAGATGCAGTCCGATTCTGGTGAAGGCTTGATAGACGGCTTGAGGAGGCGCTGAAGGGAAACGCTAGATGGTATCGCTTGGCGGGTGGAGCCGACTCGTCCCAAGGCGTCTGCTTGGTCGTTCTCATTTCTTGGCACGTGAAGGAACTCGCACCCCTCGAAGTATCCGCTGAGTTGCTGCACCAGGAAGCGGTAGCTCGCCATGTTTGCATCTTTGGCGTCCCAGTCGCCAGATGACTGCTGGACCACCAAATCGGAGTCGCCATAACACAGGATCCGACGAATGCCGAGTTCTTTGGCAAGCCGGAGCCCATGAATGAGTGCCTCGTATTCGGCGACGTTGTTGGAGGCGGCGAAGTGGATTTGCAGCGCATACTTGAGCATGTCGCCTTTGGGGGAGGTGAGGACGACGCCGGCTCCCAAGCCGGTCCGCATCTTGGAGCCGTCGAAATGCATCTGCCAATGGGTGGAGTCGGGCGCTGGCGGCAGGTACTGTGTCTCGGCCCAGTCGACGAGGAAGTTGGCCAGCGCTTGCGACTTGATGGCGGTGCGGGGTTGGTAGTAGATGGTGTAGGGGGGCCAACTCTATGGCCCATTTGGCCACTCGGCCTGAAGCGTCTTGGCTTCCAATGATCTCGGCCAACGGGGCTGTGCAAACCACAGTGATTGGATGCTCTTGAAAGTAGGGCTTCAACTTCTTGGCGGCAAAGTGCACGCCGTAGCACATCTTCTGGTAGTGGGGGTAGTTCTGCTTGGAGGTCGGCAGTACCTCGCTCAGGTAACACACCGGTCTTTGGACAGGTAGCACCTTGCCTTCTTCTTTGCGCTCCACTATAATGACTGTGCTGACTACCCGGCTGGTGGCGACGATGTATAGGAGCATGGGCTCTTTAGGAGTCGGAGCCGCTAGCACAGGGGGAGTAGTCAACATCTTCTTCAGCTGGAGAAGTGCTTCATCCGCCTTGTGGTTCCACTCGAAAAAGGTGGTCTTCTTCATAAGTTGGTACAAAGGGAGAGCCTTCCCACCCAGCCGACTGATGAATCGGCTGATGGACGCCAAACAGCCGGTGAACTTCTGCACATCCAGCAGTCGGCTAGGTACCTCCATCCTCTTGATGGCCTTGATCTTCACAGGGTTGCACTCTATGCCGCATTCAGAGACCAGGAAGCCAAGGAGTTGGCCGGCTGGTACTCCGAAGACGCACTTCTCAGGGTTGAGCTTGATCTAGAATCGGCGCAGGTTCTCAAAGGTTTCTTTGAGGTCTTCCATCAGCGTCCCACGCTTTTCCGTCTTCACCACTACATCATCCACGTAGACATGGGCATTTCTGCCGAGTTGCTTAAGGAGGCACTTCTGCATGCAACGCTGAAAGGTGGCGCCGGCATTCCTCAAGCCGAACGTCATGGTTAGGTAGCAGAAGGCTCCGAACGGCATGATGAAGGCGGTCTTCAGTCTGTCCGCCGGGTTCAGCTTGATCTGGTGATACCCTGAATATGCATCTAAGAAACTCAACAGCTCGCATCCGGCTGTGGAGTCTATCACCTGATCAATTCTTGGCAGAGGAAACGGGTCCTTGGGGCAGGCTTTGTTGAGGCTTGTGTAGTCAATACACATCCGCCACTGCTTGTTCTTCTTCAGCACCAAGACCGGGTTTGCCAACCATTCTAGAAAAAACACTTCCATAATGAAGCCGGCTGCAAGGAGCCAGGCTATCTCTTCTCCAACAACTCTTCTCTTCTCTTCTGACAGGCGGCGCAAGGGCTGCCTGACGGGCTTCACATCAGGTCGGACATGTAACTTGTGCTCGGCGAGTTCCGTCGGTACACCTGGCATGTCTTTAGGGGACCATGCAAAGATGTCTCGATTCTCATGGAGAAAATCGACGAGCTCGCCTTCCTATTTGCGGTCAAGGTTTGCCCCTATGACAGCATACCTCTCTGGGTGCTCCGGGTCCAAGGGTATCTTCTTCGTCTCTTTAGCCGGCTTGAACGAGCCCTCAGCTTCCGGCTCCTTGGGGTCGGGCGACATCTCTGGCTGGTTTCCGGCCATCGCCACGACTCGATCAAGGAGCGGCTTCTCAGCTGCGATTACCAGGGACTCGGCCAGCCGACTGCTCTCAGCCGCGCAAGCGGACGACTTTCTGTAGTCGCCGGCTATGGTCAGAATCCCCTTAGAACTCGACATCTTCATCTTGAGGTAGGCGTAGTGGGGGACCGCCATGAACTTGGCCAAAGCGGGTCGGCCAAGCAACGCATGGTATGGGCTTTCGAGGTCCACCACCTCAAACCATACTGGCTCTCGGCGGAAATGATCTTTGCCTCCAAAGAGGACGTCTATCAGGATCTTGCCGATTGGTGAGCAGGAAAGGCCAGGTACAATGCCGTGGAACACAGTCCGGCTGCTCTGGAGCTGTCTTTGCTTGATTCCTAACTTCTCCATGGTATCCTTGTATAGGATGTTGATGCTACTGCCTCCGTCTATCAGCACTTGCGAGAAGCAAGCTGCTCGCCTATCTGTGGCTAAGGTGGCACTCAAAACTAGGGCGTAGGAGCCTGGACTCGGCATCACCTCTGGGTGATCAGCTCTTCTCCAACTGATAGGCTTCTCGGACCAATGCATGAATTCTGGAGTATCTGATGCTACTGCATTCACTTCTTGTTGCTGCAGCCGTCTGCTGCGTCGATCATTAGCCACACTGGTGAACACTACATAGGCTTCGTGCTCTTCTGGGTACTCATCTCGTACCGCGCCGACTGGCCGGGCAGCCGGCTGCTGGGGCGGCGGAGGAGGCGGCGGCCCAGCAGGCGGGGGAGGAAGGAGGTCGTCTCCCTTGGAGATTCTGGTGAGCAAGTGGCACTTTCGGGTGGTATGGTTTGACGGCTTCGCGCCGCTATGGAACTTGCAGGGACCATCTAGAGTCTACTCGTAAGAGAAGGCCGGCAACCAGTTGGACTTGCCGCCCTTCTGTCTCTTTGTCGGAGGCTGCCCCTCTGGCTGTTGGTCTTCGACTGTCGCAACCTGCCGACTGCTGGAAGTCGGCTATGAGGTCTTGCGCTTGTTGTCGTTCTATTGTTGTAGCCAACTGGCGTCTCAGCCAGAGTTCTGGGAGCCTGAGGAGCCACCTTGCCAGTCGCATTGACTTGAATCTCTGTCTTCATGGAGGAGTCGGCCGTGGCGTACTTGTCTGCTATGATCAGCAGCCCGTCGAGGGTTTCCGGCTCATCGCAGAGGAGCTTGTGCTTGAGGAGGGTGCCTTCTCTGCACCCGGCGGTGAAGTACTCGATAGCCTGCACCTCGTGCACGCCCTCGCAGGAGTTCCGAAGCTCGGCCCAGCGCGTGAGTTAGTCGTGTGTCGACTCGTCGGGGCCTTGCACGCACAAGGAAAGCTGGCGAGGCTTGGGAGGTCACTTGTACGTGCTCGTGAAGTTGCGGATGAAGGCTTCGGTGAAGTCGACCCAGCTGTTGATGATGCGAGGCTTCAGGCTGTTCAACCATGACCGGGCCGTGCCCTGGAGCATGAGTGGAACATACTTCACGACAACACGCTTGTTGCCGTTTGCTATGCTGACGGCTGTGGAGTACTCAACTAGCCAGTCTTCCGGCTTCACGGAGCCGGTGTACTTGGATGTGTCTCAGGGGAGCGTGAACCCTTTGGGAAAGGGCTCGTGTCGGATGCGAGGTCCGAAGCAAGGCGGTCCCAACTCGTCTTCTTCTTCCAGCGCCAGGGATCGGTGGAGTCGGTCGATCTGGTGGTGGGCGTCATTCTCTCCGACTCCCTCTTGGCGGCCAAGGCGGCCACCGAGAGTCGGATGCTCAACAGGTGGCGGGGAGACTCGCCTTTCTCTTCATGGTGGGGGAGGCAGATAGTCGCCCTGCCGTTCCACTGCTCTTGGGCGGCCGTCTTGGTCGCGCTCGATGGTGATGCGAGTTCGACTGTGGCTGACAGCCGGCTCTTTGTCTTTTCTTCCGTGGACTCCGCCAGTCGGCGTCCGAGATGTCGCGCCTTGATCTCGGCATGGAGGCAAGTCGTCGTTTGGTTGCTGCAGCGCCTCCGTGCGGCCGCCGGCTGCATTCTGCACGGTAGCCGCGTCGAGGAGCTGCTGAACTCGCTCCGTCATCATGCGGCGCTCTTCGCCTTCAAAGTTTTTCAGCTCGTCGTGCGACCATCGCCAACCTGTTTGGGGCTAATCGCCCCGTGTACGCCACGCCTGTGGAGAACATCCGCGCCGCCCAGGCGGCGTGGATGTTCTCCACAGGCGTGGCGTACACGGGGCGATTAGCCCCAAACAGGTTGGCGATGGTCGCACCGCGCTGCCGGATCGCGCCTATGCGGCTGGGCCTAGTCGGAGCCGGCGAGCCGCCCAAAGCGCGATCCATCTCACGCTGGTAGGCTTCTGACAAGCGCCTCATGCTTGCCAGCTTCTTCGCGCCTTCAATGATCTGAAGGCGGCGCCCCTCCAGCATCTCGGCGTCTGCGTCTTCCGGAATAGGCGCGGTCAGGTCTTGTAGAGCCGCGTCGAGTGGGTCGTGAGCTCCATCACCGGAACACTCGTCATGGTTGATGACGAGCACCTCTGTGACGGTGCTTCCACCGCTCTCCTCGCAAGGGAGCGGCTCGTCGTAGACCACCACCTTGGTGGGGAACGCGTCGAGTGACGCGGCGTCGGAGTCGACCAGCATCGGGTCGGTGGAGCCTACGAACTCCAGGTTCACGGCGGGCTCTCCGGTGACGTGGAGTTGGTCAAGGAGGCCCGCAAAGGAGATTCTCGGGGCCGCCCGTGCCTGCGTCGGATGTAGGCTCGTCGGAGAGGCGAACCTCGCCGATAAGTTCGGTGAGGCAGTTGGCTACGCAGGCCGCCTCAGCGCCATGCAGCGCGTCGATGCAGACTCCGTCTAGCGAGCCTGGCTGGCTGCGCTCGCCAGGGAGAAAAAGGGTTCCCGTCCAGAACAGATCTTCGGACGATGGTGCACCTTGCCCCACGGTGGGCGCCAAATGTCGGGGGTTGGGTGCGACATATGCCAAAGGATGGCTTATCATTGTGGGGGCGAGTAGAACGTCGCTGGTGCCTGGAAACAGGATGAGGCGAAGACATGCACGCCGGTGGATCTTACCCAGCTTCAGGGCTCTCCGAGGAGATAACACCCCTACTGCTGCTCTGCGGGGTCTTCGCATGATCACTAAGGCAAAGTGAATACAAGGTTGCTCCTTGAGCTGTTTCTAGAGGTAGGAGAGTGCAAGGCTAGCTCTCTCCTTCCTACGTGATCTGGCTAGGGCTAATGGATTCCAACCCTTTGCATGGGTGCCCTCGGGGGTTTATATAGGCCTACCCCCCAGGGGTACAATGGTAAAACCGGCTGGGTGCGGGTCCCAGCCGTCTGTCTCTCGGGTCGCCGTCCTCCCCGCCGACTACTGGGGCCCGCCGACTGGTGGGTCCCGCCGACCTGCCTAGTACGGGGCCGACAGCCCTTGTTCGCCGCGGGCGCATCTTGCCGGCTGCAGATTACTGTAGCCGTGCTTCTAATGACGCTGGCTTGGTCATGAGGTCATGGAGACAGTGCCGCCGCCTGACGGGCGATCACTGTTGCCATTCCCCGTCGTGTCTGGTTAATGGCATGCGGGGCCCGTGGGAGGGGCCAGCCGACTCCTGGGGGCCTACTCCCAACGGGTCCGTCTGTGTGGCGCTCTCGGCGTTCTCTGCACTCCCGCTGACCGGCGGGGCCTGCCGTCTCTGGGTCGTACAGACAGGCCGTCGTGGGCACAGATCCCCGCCCCTAGCGGCTGATGTCAGGGCTGGCATGGTAACAGTGAAGCGCTGGACGGAGATCTCCGTCGGTACGGCGCACTGTGGCCATGCCTGCCCTCATTAAACGGGGTGGTTGGAGTTGCAAGCCGACTCCCTACAGCCGGCCTCTTCGGAAGTCGCCGGCCTGGAGTCGGCATGTCTTGGAGTCGCCTCTGGGACTCGGCTTGTCTTGGAGTCGCCTCTGGGACTCGGCTTATCTTGGAGTCGCCTCTGGGACTCGGCTTGTCTTGGAGTTGCCTCTGGGACTCGGCTTGTCTTGGAGTTGCCTCTGGGACTCGAGGGGCGCAACTTGCCCCGATGTCTTGAAAGGTTCTGGGACTCGGGTTAGCCTACCCGTGGCCTATTACTCCGACACTTCTATAATCCACCCTGCTGATATCTGGGACCCGCGTCATTGTCAACGTATAGTCAATTGACTACAGAATTGCACAACTTTTTTTGAGGATTTGTTCGGAGGAGCAGGCTATAAACTAGGTTGTGCGGTCTCTGTGGCCCGTCTAACAACATGACCAGCCCAACAGTTTTTTCTTTGGGAAAATTGGTAGCCCACTATTTCTTTTTGAATAATATCCAAGCTAGGCCTATTTGTTTTCTCCGACTTACTGGCCTACAAATCTTTCAAGACGAGGAGGGATGCATTCCGGCCTGGCCAAAGAGCATGGTCAGTATATCTTAAAAGTAATATCAAAGGGGTTGCAAATTCCAAAAAAAATATAGCAAATGGGCAATTAGTTTTGTTTTTTGTTTTTGTTCTTCAATGATATTTTATATTTCATTGGATTTTAACAAGACATAGTACTAATTTATTTTTAAATTTGTTTTAGTATGTCTACTAATTTTTGGATTAAGAATATTCTGTTCCCGAACAAAAATATGCAAATTTTTAAAATTTCGCACATTTTTTAGTTCAATTTTTTTAACCCTGGCACTGACCAGAAAATGAGCAACAATTCTAAAAATGGAAAATGGGCCGCAATAAATTCCATATGAATTAGCAAATGAGTAAAAATTATAAACATAATAGCAAATGGGCGGTACACGCCACAATTTTCGAGGCTGACTTGTTTACGCAAGGCTTTGTCAGTCAACACATGATTCTAGCAGCAGTGACTGTTGAATGTCCATCCACCAGCCAACGTGCTTCTTCACTCTCTGATCTTCCTGCTCCAGCCGCCTAAACCAGCGCCGGCGGGACTGCCTACTCCCTCCTCTTGTGGCCGGTTGTGATGCTGTGCAGGCTTCACCGGCCCACCCTACTCCCTCCGCTGGTCTTGCCACCCCTCTACCCACCCGCACCTCCTGTTATTCTTCGGTGATGCTAGCCTCACGTCGCAGCCGAACCAGTCAACCATCATACTCTGCTCAGCGTGGGCATCCTTTGATGTGTCTACGCCGGCTCCGGGTCGTTCCATTCCTAGACCTCACAGTCGTCCACCGCGTTGGTGCTCTAGGCGTGGCGTGCTCAAGGTTCAACAAACGACAGCCATCGGAATAGGGATGTACGTGGAGAGGCTGACAGTAGGGACCCCCATGGTCCATGGCCGCACGCAATCAACTGCCTCCTTATTACGCGAAAAAATGATTCCTCCCACTAACATCTGGGGCACACCAGTTCGGAGGCTGGCCTATGGGCCTACTAAGTCGACGCGTACGCAGGGCTTTTTCAACTTAGTTAACAAACTATTCTAGCAGCAGTGACCATTGGATTTTAATTGAACGGTCCAACTGCTTCTTCAATCGCTGTTCTTCTTGCACCAGCCGCCCAATCCAGCGCCGGCGAGACCGCCTGCTCCTGCCTCTGTGGCCGGTTGTGCTGCCGCGCAGGCCTCATCGCCCCACCCTACTCCCACCGCTGGCCAGGCCATCCCTCTACTATCTACTCATCCACAATCCGTGTTATTCTGCAGCGACGGCAACCTGACACCACAGCCGAACCAGTCAACCCTCGTACTCCTCTCCGCGTTGGCATCCACTACCGTGTCTTCCTCGGCTCCGCGTCATCCCCTCCAGGCCTCGCCGTCGTCCACCACCTTGGTGTTCTCGGCGCGGCGTGGTCAACATGGTCAAGGAACGACTTCCATTGGAAGAGGACTGAACGTGGAGAGGCTGATAGCTAGGTCCACGGCCGCAGCAAGGAAGTGCAACCTTATTACGCATAAAATAATTACTCCTCCACCTGACAGCAGGGACCCACCGGAATGGACTCTATATTTTGCGAAAAAAACATTTCCCCCTGACAGCTGGGACATACCAACAACATCTTCGCATGCAAGGAAGTGCCTCCATATTAGGCGCGAAAAAACTGAATCCTCCCCCTGACAGCTCGGACCCACCATCAATAACTTCGCACACAAGGAAGTGCCTCCTTATCCTCTCTGACAGCCAGGACCCACCTGGTCGAAGCGTACGTAGTGTTGTCATTCTGGTCGCGAACGTACGTACATATGGGTCGATCGGTCTCTCTGCAATGATGAATCATGGCCGAGGAAGCAGCGGCACGTGTAGTAGTAGAGCCCCCGACGTAGCAGTTCAGGCAGTCCACTCAAAATAATTGTGTACACGTACATACAACCAGATGCCAAAAAATACCGCCACGTACGTACATACTGGCGGGGTCTCGAATGCGTACTTGTGCATACATACGGCCAGGGTGCATGTACATGGAGAGGCAATAGACAACAGCAAAGGCGTCCTGTTCATCCGCAGCCAACCGGCTGGGTCAGAACGGAGAAACTACGTCGTCGTGTTCATCAGGAGGCAACGAAATGCGTTGTGTTCATCAGGAGCCAACCGTCTTGGGTGGAACAGCCAAAACGAGGCCTGGCGTACCACAGAACGAAGGAAACGGCCTTGTGTTTGAGCTCCTACGGTCGAAACGGGATCCTATTCACCGGAGGGGTGTGGCGTATCGCAAAACGGAGGAAACAGACTTCTATTCGACCTCCTACGGTCGAAACGGGGTCCTGTTGATCGGGAGGGGTGTGAAATACTGCTAAATGGAGGAATCTGACTTCTCTTCGACCTCCTATGGTCGAAACAGGGTCATGTTGATCGGGAGGGGTGTGGAGTACCGAAAACAGAGGAAACAGACTTGTATTGGAGCGCTACGGTTGAAACAGGGGTCATGTTGATTGGGAGGGATGTGGCGTACCGCAAAACAGGACTCCACGAGCTACTATTCATCCACCATCTACTGCATTGCTCCAGCCTCCACGGGGCTACTGTTCATCCACTGTCGACCTCCTCAGCCTCCACCTGCGAATGTTCATCCATAGTGTCTCCCTCCTGCCTCCACCAGCTATTGTTCATCCACGGGCTCCTGTTCATCGAGCCTCCACCAGCTACTATTCAACCAGCCCTCTCCATGGGGTCCTGTTCAACCAGCCCTCCACGGGCTACTGTTCATCCATCCCTCCACCGGCTACTGTTCATCCAGCCCTCCACGAGGTCGTGTTCATCCAGCTCTCCACGGGGTCCTGTTCATCCACCCCCAACCGACTCGATCGGGGTCCTCTTCATCCAGCGGCAACAACCTCTACTACCAAGGGGTCCTGTTCATCCAACCCCCACCGGGAACTTTTCATCCAACCCCCAAAAACACTCACTGTTCATCAAGAGGCAGCAGGTTCGATCGACTTGAGTTAGCAACAGTAGTGAAGGAATCACTCAATCGGGTTCAGTTAACTGCCAGGGATCGATCGATCGCTCAGGTTCAGTAAGGCATAGCCTGCAGCGCAATCGCTCGGGTTCAGTAGGCGAATGCCTTGCTTGGGTTCAATTAGAGCCCAACACCTTGCACCCACGTGCATACGTGTACGAGAGAAACACGCATCACTCGGCCCCGACCACCCACCATAACCGGGAACTCCCCGATATTTTCCTCGCCCTCGCTTCTACCACGGTTTTTTCCGTCATGGACGGCCCTAAGAATGTCATGCAGCCGCGTCTCCAGCCTGCCTAGGACGAAAAGCCGATTTTCTATCATAGAAGTAGGAGCCCACCACATCTATGATGATACCGGGTTTTGTCAAGATTATCTATAAGTCCCATAAGCATGAAAAAATTTTTTGGTTCGGCCCAGAATGTCATAGATGTGTCTTTTTTTGTAGTGCCAATAGTTTCTTTTGGGCATCTTATGAAGACGCACTTCTCCGATTTAGGTTCGATCTTATTAGGATGAAGCTTTTTCACATAAGCATCGCAACCCCAAACTTTAAGAAACGACAGCTTAGGTTTCTAGCCAAACCACAGTTCATACAATGTCATATAAACGGATTTAGACGGTGCCCTATTTAACGCGAATGTAGTGCATAACCCTAAAATGATAGTGGTAAACCGGTAAGAGACATCATAGATCGCACCATATCTAATAAATTACGGTTACGACGTTCGGACACACCATTACGCTGTGGTGTTCCAAGTGGTGTGAGTTGTGAAACTATTCCACATTGTTTTAAATGAAGGCCAGACTCATAACCCAAATATTCGCCTCTGCGATCAGATTGTAGAAACTTTATTTTCTTGTTATGATGATTCTCCACTTCACTCTGAAATTCTTTGAACTTTTCAAATGTTTCAGACTTGTGTTTCATCAAGTAGATTTACCCATATATGCTCAAAACAATTGTGAAGGTTAGAAAATAACGATACCCGTCGTGAGCCTCAACACTCATCGGACCGCATACATCGGTATGTATTATTCCAATAAGTCAGTGGCTCGCTCCATTGTTCCTGAGAGCAGAGTCTTAGTCATCTTGCCCATGAGGCATGGTTCGCAAGCATCAAATGATTCATAATCAAAAAACATGGACGCAACATGATAAGATGAAAGTCTTATGGCTCTCCCATCCCCTCCCCGGCGATCTCCACCCTCCTCCGGCGATCTCCTCCACTAACACCAAATTATAGTTTCTCTCCACTAAATCTCTCCGGCGTCCTGAGATCTACACACTCATACCCATCTCCTATGGGTTCCAATGATGGATCCACCCTTGGCTTTGACTTCTCCAAGGGTTTGGTCTTTGCTGATAAGGTTTTTCAATCTACTGGTTTTTCTGTTCACCCTCTAGAGGATTCGGAGATCTTCACCATGGTTGTCTCCTTTGGGCGTCATGTTTTCCGTCTGACTGAGGATTCTGTGGCGGTGGCCCTTGAAGCAGCCCTTGGAGGTTCGGCTATTGAGTTCATGGTTTTCTTGATCAAGGATAAGGTATTTGGATTTCAAGTCTCTTGCAAGGCAGTAGCCATGATTATTCTAAGTCTTAGATCGTTTGCATGTGATCATTTCAAATGTTACTTTCATCTTTGGGGAAACGGTGGCCCAAATTGGGGTCGTGAGTTCAAGATCTGGAAATTAGAATGTGATGCTGAATGGGTTCTTGTTAGCCCTTCCAAAAGATGTGCTGCTCTGGGTTTGTTGGCCATGCACAAGAGACCTCCTAAGTCATTGTTCAAATCTGCTAATTCGGTTAGCAAGAAAGCTTCATTTGCAATTTTTCAGAACTACGCAGCTTGTCGTGGTTATCATTTTCCTGCCTCTGAAAATTGCATTCAAACTACTGAAGATGCTGGATATTCTATTCCACCGCATGAGAGGGTAGTCATTCGTCCCACTTTGCCGGCGAATCTCTAGTGGACGTCGACGAGGCCGTCGATATCTTTTGGCACGGTGCAAGATCTGTTGTCCTCGGCTGATCGGGCGCCGTCATCTTCGGGCGGGAATCATGGTCCTTTGAATGTGGACGTACCTGGCCATGTTGGTTCATCCTCCGTGTGTGCCACGGGCTGGGAGGAGCATGTGCGTCTTGGGCCGCTGGATAGGGTTGTGCAGGAGCACTCTCCTGGGCTTGCTAATATTCCTTCGTTGCAACAAGCAAGAAATGGTTTTGATAATTTGATCTCTGGTATGGTTGAGGAAATTCACACGTGTCAGATTTGTTTGGCAAAGGGGCATTTTTCTTCTGCTTGCAAGTCAAAACTCAGGTGCCTCTCTTGTTGCCGTGTCGGGCATGCTAAAAAGGAATGCAGCAAATTTGCTCGGTTATTGGCTTGGGTTTGGCAACCAAAACCCGCTAACATTGCAACTTCCGAGGTATCCAGCGAGAATATCTCTCTGACGTCGCATTTACCAATCTTGGACCCCCCCTTGCACTTCCACATTTACTCCCTCGTCTAGTCCAATCAGCCCTGGACCCAAGACTCCCTCGTCTCCGCCGTCTGCTATTCCTCCTCCGCCGCTCCACTCACCGTTGGTGTCGCCGGAGCGTGAGTGCTCCGCCCCCATGGCCAACTTCCATCTGGATCCTATGCTTTATGTCCTGGCTGGCCACCACATTGTTGATGGTGGTGAAGATCGGGTGCCGCGCACCTTTGTGACGCCACATACCCCAATTGTGCACCGCCATGAAGAGTTTATGCTTGCAGAGGTAATGCCGACCCCTCTGCCTGATCAGTTAGGTGCTGCTAGGGAAGAGGTTGTGTAGTGGCTACAAGCGCATATAGTTTTAGTCAGGTCGGTGCAGCCCTGGATTCGTTCCGTAGGTCTTTTTGAGCTTCGTGATGCTGATGTCCGCTTTCATTTGCTCCAACTACCGCCGCAACCGCTGGGCAATGATCGGTTCATTCGCTTCATGAAGCATGATGAGGGGGAGTCTTTTAGGGTCGCCCAAGGTTTCCGTCAAGGTTTACTAATGTTCTTGGGCATCCCTTTGGATCTTCACAATATTGACTGTATCAGGGCTGCTGTGAACACGTTTGGCAAGTTTCACCACTGGATTAGTGATGATCCATACCTGGTTCGATCTCTAGTTTTTGCTTCTTTCCCTGAAGATGTCCTTGTGCCCTGTGATGTTGTCTTCATGGACTATGCGGCCTAGGGTGGCGCGCAGGTTTCTTGGACGGCTCCTCTGTCTATCCTGGGGGCGAATTTTGCTGAACACATGCTACAGGATGAGGATTGGATGCCCATCAATGGCAATCCACATCCGGTGCCCGGGGTTCAGTTCCCGGAACTGCCGCCCTTCATTCTGCCTCCATATCTAGCCTTGGGATGGAATGACGTCCCTCATACTCCTCCGGAGCCTGCTGTGAATGATGCGGAAGACAACAACTGGGGTTGGAACGAGCCAGTGGACCAGCCCGTGCCGCAAGATCAGGAATCTATGGTGATTGATGTCTCTGCTCAGCCCAGTTCTGATGTTGTCCAACAGGATCATGTCATACCTGTTATTTCTTCTGATGAGGAGCTGCCTGAAGTGGATAATTTTCCTTTGGATGATATTAATGATGTTAGAAACTGGGCTATAGTGCTCTACTAGCCTCCTCTGATTGTGCCTGAAGTGAACTGCCTGCTGCTGTTCCTTTTGGGCCTCCTTTGCCTCCTAAGATGGTGTGGAGAAGGTCTTTTGAGAATCTTCTGCAGGCTCCTGTTGTTTACAATGTTCCTAAACCTGTTGCTTTGCAGCCTTTTGAGCCTGTGGTCTTATCTAAGAGGAGCTGGGACTTGGCCTTCGGTGACGTTGATTTCCCTATGCTAACCTAGAAGGAGCAGGAGCCAGTTAGGCTAGTGGCTAGGGCTTTGTTCCCTGCAGATGTCACTGACATTCAGCCTTCTGCAGCACCCCAGAAATCTAGGAGGCCTCGCAAGACGTTGGTGCCCACTCCCATTGTTGAAACTTCTGTTTGAAGATGCACCAGAAGCTCGGCCCAACATGATGGTTTCAAGCCCACCTTCTAGGAGCTTTCTCTGCAGCCCAAAAGGAGGAAGCCCAGAGCAAAGCCCTTTACTGCTGAGATGCCTGATGACCCAGCCCAAGAGGAGATCCCACCAGCTACACCTGTCGCTCATCTGCAAGAAATTGGCAGGGAGCTGGAGATTGATGCTCAACTCCTATCTATGGATGCTCTTATGGCGAATCCACCTCATGCGGCTGCCACTAATGCAAATGATTAGTGTTTTCCTTTGGTATTGGGTCTGGCAAGCCTCTAAATTTTCCCTGTTGTTGTTCTTTTATTGGTCACCTTATTATGCAATATTTTTGTTGTAATGTTGCTGGGTCAGTCCGTTATGTGCTATTTTGTTCATATGGCATTGTGTGTTGTATGCTTTCTGGACCTTATCAATGGTTGTTTTAATGAGTAATCTCGGTAGAAACTGGAATGTATTGTGGTGGAATGTCAGAGGTTTAAATTCAGAAGCTAGGCAAAGAGCAGTTAGGCAAAAAATGGATGAAAGTCAGTGTGGTGTTGCCTGTTTACAGGAAACCAGATGTTCTTCTTTTGACTCTAGGTCAATTAAGAGTTTCTGTCCCAAGAGATTTGACAGCTTTGCTTGCTCTCCTGCAATGGGAGCCTCTGGGGGAATTATTATGGTCTGGAATTCCTCTGTTTTTGTTGGATCTTTAATCGAAATTCAGCAGTTTGTTGTAGTTGTTGAGTTTGTGTCCAGACAGAACAATGAAAAATGGACTCTGGTGGCTGTTTATGGTCCTTGTCAGGGTGAAGCTAGAGACACTTTTGTCTCCTGGCTTTACGACTTCAATATTCCTATTGATGAGAATTGGCTGCTTTTAGGGGATTTTAATTTCATTAGGTCCATAGATAACAGGAATTTACCTGGAGGGGACCTGAATGATATGTTCATCTTCAATGAGATTATTGGGCATTTGGGACTCCTGGAGTTGCCCATCAAGGGAGGAGCCTTCACTTGGTCTAGTATGCAAGATAGCCCACTCCTGGAGCAATTAGACTGGTTTTTTACATCAGTAGACTGGATAACTGTATATCCTATGACTGAAGTGCTCCCCCTTGCTAGGACTGCTTCTGACCATGTCCCCTGTGTTGTCAGAATCAAAACTTCTATTCCTAAGTGAAATCTTTTTAGTTCTGAAAACTATTGGTTGGAATTGGAAGGTTTCATGGATTGTGTTGCTAAGTCTTGGAATATCCCTTCTAGGAAGGGGCGCATAACTGCTAAAATTGCTGATAAGTTCAAGTATCTTATAATGTGCCTTAAAAGGTGGCAAATGAATGTCTCAAAGTTGAAGCTACTCACTGCTAAATGCAATCATGTTATTTTGCTGCTGGATGACTTGGAAGAGTGGAGGCCTCTATTTATTCAGGAGTTTAATTTCAGGAAAACTGTCAAAGTGCACCTGGAGAATTTGCTTCATTTTCAGTTCCTTTACTGGAAGAAGAGGTGTACTGTCAGATATATTAAGGTGGGAGGGGAAAATACTAAGTTTTTCCATGCCATGGCCACTGAAAGGCACAAAAGGAATTCTATTGCTAGCCTCAAATTACCTGATGGTATTGTAGTCAATGATCATGCTCAAATGGAGGGAATCATCTAGAATTGTTTTAAAAACAGAATGGGCACTTCAAGAGGCATTCTCATGGGCTTTGACCTATCTGCTCTCATCAACCCTATGGATGGCCTTGACATTCTCACCAAGTCTTTTGAAAAAGAGGAAATGGACAAGGTGGTTCAGCACATGCCTATTGATAAAGCTCCAGGCCCTAATGGTTTCAATGGCCTTTTCTTCAAAAAGTGCTGGTATCTAATTTCCAAGGACTTTTATGAGCTAGCTCAGGAATTCTATGAGGGTACTACTATCCTAGATAACATTAATGATTCTTACATGACTCTTGTCCCTAAAAAGCTTTCTCCTGAAGAGGTTGGAGATTACAGGCCTATCTCCCTAACTAGTATGGGCGTGAAATTTCTCTCTAAAATGACGGCAAACAGGTTTCAAGAGTTAATTTTACAGTGCATCCACAAGAATCAATATGGTTTTATTAAGAGCAGAACAATTCAGGATTGTATTGGCTAGACTTTTGAATATTTGCACCAGTGCCATCAATCTAACAGGCCAATTGTAATCCTTAAATTGGACTTTGAAAAGGCTTTTGACTCTTTGGAACATGAAGCTCTGTTTCAGATTCTGAGGCAGAAAGGATTTAATGAGAAATGGATTCTCTGGATGAAGCAGCTGCTGGGCACTGGTACTTCTTTAGTTCTTCTTAATGGAGTTCCTGGCAGAAAATTTATTTGTAAAAAAGGAGTCAGGCAGGGTGATCCTGTTTCTCCTTTACTCTTTGTTATTGCTGCTGACCTTTTGCAGCTGTCATCAATGACAGGTTCAGAAGAGGAATCCTTCATCTACCTATCCCTTGTCATGACCAGGATTACCCTGTGATCCAGTATGCTGATGATACTCTAATCATCTTACTTGCTGACAGGATTCAGCTCTTGGCTTTGAAAGATATGCTCCAAGTGTTTGCTCGGTCCACTGGCCTGGATGTCAACTATCACAAATCTTTCCTCATCCCCATAAATGTGGATCCTGTTGTAATGAATGATCTTGCTGCTGCTTTTGGTTGCCAGATAGGAAAGATGCCTTTCACCTATCTTGGGCTGCCAGTGGGAACCACAAGGCCCAAAATGGTGGATTTTATGCCTCTGGTGGACTGTATGGAAAGAAGACTGACTGCTAGTTCTTCTTTTCTTAATCAAGGGGAGAGGCTTCAATTCCTGAACTCTGCACTATCTTCAATGCCAATCTTCTTCATGTGCAGCTTGGCTGTTCCAGCTGGTATCCTCAAGAAGTTGGAGAGAATTCAGAGGCAGTGTTTGTGGACAAAGAATAGAGATGAACCTGCCCCCTCCCTTGCAGCTTGGGAGCTTATTTGTAGGCCAAAAAACAGGGGGGTCTTGGTATTCTAAATCTGGGGGTACAAAATGTGGCTTTGCTACTCAAACATGCTAGTAATTTCCTGAATAAAAAAGATATTCCCTGGGTCTCTCTCATTTGGAATTCTTACTACCATGAAAGAGTGCCTCAAGGAACATCTGCATGTGGGTCTTTCTGGTGGAAGGATATTTGCAAGATTATGATCAGTTTCAGAGAGCTCTCTTGGGTTGAGGTTAATGATGGTGATACTGCTCTGTTCTGGTTAGATAGCTGGAATATTGGTGATGAGGTCTCTCCTCTCCAATCAAGATTTCCTAGGTTATTTTCTTATATTAATGACCCATGGATTACAGTCAAGGAATTCTTCAGTTCTCAAGATATTATTCAGCATTTTCATCTCCCCCTGTCTGCTCAGGCTTTTGGAGAGTTGGGCTTGATTCAATCTATGATGGGTTCTCATAGCAGAGTATCTGGCTCTAAGGATGTGTGGTTTTGGCAGAATTCTTCCAAGCAGTTTAGACCCAAGATGTTTTACTCCCACACATTTCAGTCTGAAGCCTTTAACCCTCTGCTATCTTGGATATGGAAATCTTCCTGTACTCTCAAGATTAAAGTTTTTGCTTGGATGCTCATCATGGACAGGCTGAATACTAAAGATATGGTTGAACGAAGGCATTGTCACATGGAGGATGCAGTGCAATGTAGGCTATGCCCACTGCAAGTTCGAGAAACCAGGGATCATCTCTTCTTGAACTGCAATTCCAGTGTTCGTGTCTGGAATTATCTACAAATTGATTGTCCTGCTGGGCACTCTATGTCTGATGTGGTTATTCAGGCTAGGAATGATTTTCACAATCCATTTTTCTCTGAAGTGGTGTTCACTGCATGTTGGAACATATGGATCATTCGAAATGCCAAGGTTTTCAGAAATGAGAGGACTAGTTTCTATAAATGGCGTGCTGCCTTCAGACATGATATCTCCTTGTTGCAATACAGGATTAAGTCTGCCTACAAGGATGACCTTCTCAAGTGGATCTCCTTCCTTCCCCCTTAAGGCTTAGTGTAGTAAGGCTTCTCTACCTCCCTTCCATCCTTTTAGTTTAGTCTCTCTCTATAGATTACCCCTTGTAATCACCCTTTGTATCTTGTTACTTTGTTTTAATAAAGGTTCTGATTTGCTGTGGGGGTTTTGCCCCACAGTTCCCAGTCAAAAAAAGATTCATAATCAAGTGATTCCAAAAGTCCATCCGCATGGAGTTTCTTCATGTGCTTTACACCAATATGACCTAAACGGGACTGCCACAAATATGTTGTACTATCATTATCAACTTTGCATCTTTTGGCATCAGTGTTATGAATATGTGTATCACCACGATCGAGATTCAACAAAAATAGACCACTATTCAAGGGTGGATGACCATAAAAGATATTACTCATATAAATAGAACAACCATTATTCTCTGATTTAAATGAATAACCATCTCGCATTAAACAAGATCCAGATATAATGTTCATGCTCAACGCTGGCACCAAATAACAATTATTCAAGTCTAAAACTAATCCCAAAGGTAGATGTAGAGGTAGCATGCCGACGGTGATCACATCGACCTTGGAACCATTCCCGACGTGCACCGTCACATCGTCCTTAGCCAATCTTCGTTTAATCTGTAGCCCCTATTTCGAGTTACAAATATGAGCAACCAAACCAGTATCAAATACCCAGGCGCTACTACGAGCATTATTAAGGTACACATCAATAACATGTATATCACATATACCTTTGTTCACTTTGCCATCCATCTTATCCGCCAAATACTTGGGGCAGTTCCGCTTCCAATGACCAGTCCCTTTATAGTAGAAGCACTCAGTTTCAGGATTAGGTCGAGATTTGGGCTTCTTCCTAGGAGTGGCAACTTTCTTGCCATTCTTCTTGAAGTTCCCCTTCTTTCCCTTGCCCTTTTTCTTGAAACTAGTGGTCTTGTTAACCATCACACTTGATACTCCTTCTTGATTTCTACCTCCGCAACTTTGAGCATAGCGAAGAGCTCAGGTATTGTCTTATCCATCCCTTGTATATTATAGTTCATCACGAAGCCTTTGTTGCTTGGTGGAAGTGATTGACGAACTTTGTCTATAACACTATCATCTGGAAGATTAACTCCCAGCTAAGTCAAGTGGTTATGATACCCAGACATTTTGAGTATGTCTTCATTGACAGAACTGTTCTCCTCCATCTTGCAGCTATAGAACTTGTTGGAGACTTCATATCTGTCAACTTGGGCATTTGCTTGAAATATTAACTTCAATTCCTGGAACATCTCATATGGTCCATGACGTTCAAAACGTCTTTGAAATCACGATTCCAAGCCGTAAAGCATGTCACAATGAAAGTGCGTTATATCAACTAGAGGGGGGGTGAATATGCGATTTTAACAAATTCGTCACTAAGGAATATCACAGTGAGGAAGTTCCTGAGTCATGAACAACTAGCAGTGGAATAAGTACTCAGATGTAAGCATAATAGAGCGATAGCATAGTCATCATAATGAAATGAAAAAACAATGAGTACAAAAAGCATAAACACTGGATAAGCAGGCTGAAGACAAACTGACTGAAGAAATTGAACTGAGGAAATTGAGAAAGTCTTCAGTCAAAGTCTTCAAACAGTAACGATCAAGAATAACAACACAGTAATGAGGAAATGAAAGGGCTGAGGAAATAGAACCAGTTAGCTCGGTGAAGACAGTGATTTGGTAGACCAGTTCCAACTGTTGTGACAGTCTTATGTCTGGTTGGAGCGGCTAAGGTATTCAAACCTGAGGACACACAATCCTCACTGTATTCTCCTTGAGCTAAGGTCACACAGACCTCGCCCAATCACTCATGGTAAGTCTTCAGGTGACTTCCAAACCTTCACAAACTCCTTTACTCGGTGATCCACAGTTTCCTCTTGGATGCTCTAGACCATGACGCCTAACCATATGGAGGATACACAATCCTCAAAGGTAATAAGCATCAGTTCCACACAGGAACAATCTCTTCAGTGATGCTCAATCACTTTGGGTTTATAGGTGTTTGGGTTTGGGTTTTCCTCACTTGATGATTTTCGCTCAAAGTCCTCGGAGGATGGGATGCTCTCGATGACAAGTGTCAGTTTCTCTCAGAGCAGCCAACCAGCTAGTGGTTGTAGGGGGCGGCTATTTAGAGCCTAGGGAGCAGCCCGACATGGTAAGACATAAATGACCTTCAATTATATGATCGTTAGGTGGGTAGATATTTTGGGACAGCTGGCATGTAGCACAACAACGGTCGGAAATTTGGCTATCAAATTCCTTAGGGCTATCATGTTCCTCACTTGTAGGCAATCCGCACTGGCGAATTCCTAACTCCTCAGTAAGAACAAATTCCTCAGAGACCAGAAGATCTTCATCTCTGTCACTGAAGAAATTTGACTGAACTGTATGAGATTTCGAATGGCTTCACTCAAAAGGATTGGTAGGTGTAGGATTTTGAGATGAGCATGACTTGGAAACTTTTCGTTAGTTTTTCCTTGACCCCCTTTAACAGTACGGTGTTTGCTATGACTAAAGAAAGAGAAAAAAGAACTACGAAAACAAAAGTCTTCACGCTTCATATTCCTCGGATGAATATAGAGTCTTCACGGTCACACCAATTTCTTCACTTTCAAAGTCTTCAGAAGGCCAAAGTCTTCAGTTGAAGACATTCATTTTTAGTGGTCGACTTTCTCTGTAAATATCAAACTCCTCATAGACTTATAGACCTGTGTACACTCACAAACACATTAGTCCCTTAACCTTAAGTCTTCAATACACCAAAATCACTAAGGGGCACTAGATGCACTTACAATCTCCCCCTTTTTGGTGATTGATGACAATATAGGTTAAGTTTTCAACGGGGATAAACATATGAATTGTAACTACTGATATTGAGGAATTTGATTGCAAGATATAAAAGAACTCCCCCTGAAGATGTGCATATGTGAGGAATTTGCTTTTGAGAAGCAATGCACATTGAAGAGTAGAATCATGGAGATCTCCCCCTATATCTTGTAATTAATACACACATTTAACATATGATATGAAGAATTTGAAATGCATGATGAAATATGGTGACTGATGTAATTCAGCATGCGTGCATTAACATATATGAGGAAATAGCATGCAGAAGAACATACGAAAAGTATCAAACCACCATTGGTTTAAGTTTACAACTTGATCCAATAAAGACTTTAGAAGAACTAGAGTTGTAACTTAGAAAAAAAACACCCATATATAGACCTGCTTGAAGACTAACTCAAATTTCTCCCCCTTTGTCATTGAATGACCAAAAGGGACGGAAAATGAGGACTAACACCCCTGAAGAATATCATCACGAAGTCGATGGAGGAGCGCTAGCGTTGTTGGGGTCGGTTGTTGAAATAGGGCCTACCGCAATGTGTCCAAGTCTTCATTTTCATCAGTATCACACGGTGAAGAATAAGAGCTGGCCACCAAGTGAGGAATTTTGACCTTCTAGAATTTGTTCGAAGGAGGCTGAGACCAGTCAAAGTCCTGCTTGAAGCCCATCTTCTTGAGATCTTCTTCACTGTAGAGGTGAGACAATACAGCCCAGGTGCAATCAAAAACTTCATCCAGATAGTAATGGTTCTTCTTCACTGAATTCTGAGTGATTGTCATGTTCTGAAGAATTGAACCAAACTATCACTTGACCCATTTGTGGTTGCAATCGACCTTTTGATGAAGACTGAGAAGAAGCTCATGATCAATCATCACCCTTGGAGTAGTGGCTTGAGGATTTGTCTTTGAAGCATTAGCGACAGAGTCATGAGTGGCAGAGTCATCATTGGTGGAGTAGGATGATGCTTTGCGAAACTGTCCATCCAACGGACGAGTGCCTTCATCAATAACAATGGCCTTGCCCTTCACATCAACTGAGGAAATGGTGCGTTTGAGGACTTCAATTGGGGGCAAGTAGCTGCCATGGTTAAGAGTATCAGCCTTGTAGTTGATTGAAGACCTTGATCTGATGAATCTCATGATCCAAGGCGCATAAGGCTTCAATTCAAATGGTGAAAGAGCAACATTGGCCATAGTCCTCATGAAGAAATCATGGTAGTTGTAGGAACTCCATGGATGATGTTGAATAGCAGATTCTTCATGATGCCAACGACCTCTTCTTCATTTGAGTCGTGGCCTTTGATTGGACTGAGGGTCTTGGTCAAGATTCGGTATACAGTCCTTGGCACATAGAGCAATTCCTTCATGAGGAATTTGGTTCTTGGAGATTGGCCAGGCTTCAGAGGCTTCATCAACACTTGCATGAAATGATCAGATAGCTTAGGTTCATGGTAGATGAGTCTTGCACCATCATGGGGAGGACTGACTGGTAGGGCATGAAGGAATTCAGAGGCCGATGCTTTGTAATGAGTGTTCTCGGTCATCCAGTCCAACACCCAAGAATTCACATCTTCAGCGTTGCCTGTGATGTGCAACATAGCATAGAACTGAAGCATTAGCTCTTCATTCCAGTCACAGATGTCGGTGCAGAAATTGAGCAGCCCAACGTCATGAAGAACACTAAGGACTGGGGTGAAGCGGGGCAGTGACTCCATATAAACATGAGGAATATGCTCATGGTCAAAGATCTTACCCTTATCGAATAGCAGTGAAGAATAGAAATTCATTTGACTCGCGGTCCAGAAGCACTTCCGTTGAAGATGAACAGAGTCATAGGGGTTGTTATCAGTGAAGAATACATGCTCATGGAAGAAATCGCCAGCTTTGAACTTCTGTTTCTTTGAGAAGGGATTCTTCGGCTTGGGCTGAGGAGTATCAGTCAGAATCTTCACAGTCTCTTGAACACAGTCTCAGGAGCCGCAGGCTGAGGAATTTCAGGTGCAATGTCTTCAGTAGCAGCCCGGGTCTCCATGCCATCAACAACATTGACATCAGCACTAGTGGCTGGAACTTCTTTAGGAATGGCAAGCAAAGAAGCTTGAGGTTCTCCAGAGCCCGTGTGAATTTCTTTGGTTTGGACCGGGACTAAGGAATTTGTTGCAGAGGAGTGAATAGTGGTGAATTGGGTGATGACTTTCCCAGTAGTCATCATTCAGAATAGGAGTGGAACACACAATATCCACGTCTTCATCTTCTTCATCAATTTCCTCAACGCATGCCTCCTCAGCTGTGAACGGAGGCATGGGTGATGATAACAATGGAGTTGAAGCAATGTTGTTCACTTCAATTTCCTCATCCAACTACTCTGATGAAGCAATAGAAGGATTTTCTTCATCTGATCCGTTTGGAATTTCATAATCCTCACCAAAGGGAACTATCTACTTTGATGGCATGCTTGAAACAGGAACAACATCTATAGGATTGTCATAAGAGCTCGTCAAAGTCTTCATTTTCTTAGGTGATGAAGACTCTAAGGCGGCATATGCTTTCCTCTTCTTCACTGTTGCTCGCTCTACAGCCTTGGTTTTCTTCGCTTCTGATGCAGAAGGAAGAATAGGACATGGCGTTGGTGCAGGAGGAGCAGAGGAATTTGGTGCAGTTTCCTCAGGCGCAACTGATGCAGTTGCCCTGGCTTGTTCAGTATCTTCACGCTCAGCAGCAGATGCTTCGACTGGCCTGGCTTGATCTTCAGGCGCAACACTAGTGGTTGCCCTGGCAGTTTCTTCAGTGGCTGGAATAGCTTCATCAGCCCTGGTACTCTTATTTTCTTCAGCAGCCTGATCTTCATCAGTGGTGCTGGCATATTCTTCAGTAGGCTGTGTAGATGCTTCAGCCTAAGGAGATTCACGTTGCGTTGGGGATGCAACATTTGAGGTGAATTTTTCAGCCATTTTCACGAATCTGACTTTGGCTCCCAGCCAATCTGCACGGTATGCGTCAAATTCATCACTGAGGGTTTTGATCTCAACTTGCATAGTCACAAGTTCATCAGTTGTCATTTTGACAACATTCTTCTTCAGAAAATGCTCCTTCTTGTACTGAGCTTTCTTCAGCTGCCTGGCCTTTTCAAATTTCCATTTTTCTTCGCCTATGAAGGCAATCAACATGTGACTTTGGCCAGGTGTGAGCTTGAAGTCAGGCATAGGAGTGTTGGGGTCCTTGTGCCAAAGAACAATGAAGTCCAGGATCAGCTTGGGATCCAACAGAAGAGGCACATCTGTGCATTTGGCTCTAGTGGCCCTTTGCCGTCTGTCTCTGATGATATCAGCAAGTTCATCATCATCAGCTTCATCTTCACTTGACGGAACATGGAAGGCAACTTTCTTCTTGTGAGGACTTGGTCTAGTGCCTCGTCCAACAGTGGCCTTGGTCTTTAGCAAAGTGGGGCCAGACTGATGAGGAGTTGAAGAACTTGCAGAAGCTCCTGAAGCAATTGAGATGCCTGTGGTCCTTTGACAAGAGGCCAGATGCACAGGTGCTGAGGACTTTGGAGGAGCAGCTGAAGATTTTGCAGCTAGAGGAACTGAAAGCAGCTTGAGGAATTTGCTTTGAGGGCACAGAAGAGTTTGGCCGTGAGCGCATTGTTGAGGAACTTGGTGGTTTGCGAGCAGGCTTCTTAGGCATAGCCTTCTTGGGCTTGCTAGCGGAGGCCTCAGCAGCAGCAGCAGTAGAGTCTTTGTTCAATTTCTTCACTGCTTCCTTAGCCATTTTGGCCAGTTTTGCATGCCACTTGTCCCATTCATCATGATAGTCCTCACCGTGCTTGAGGCTAGTGGGATCAGCTTCTTGGCCAGGTGCCAGTGAAGGTCTTGGACAAGGAGGGTGTACTACGAATTTCTTCATGTACTTAGGAGTGACATATCTGTACTCCATCCATTCCCGTGCCCATCTTCTTTCAATCATCTGAATGTGCACCTTGCGCTCATTCTTCATTTCCTTTCCATGAATTGCTTCATCAGGAGTGCAGTACCCTGCATAGATGTCATCAGGGATTTCAAAGATAGTATTCACTTCCAGTTCCTTGCCTCCCTTCTGAGGTTTCTTACCATCTGCCATTTTCTTCAGCTGAGGATTTTGAACAATTGAGTTCTCTGAAGATGTATGCAATTTTTCTTCGAGGAACGCTGCAAATGAGTTAAGTTGATGAGAACCTAGTGATTCAGCAGTAGACATGTGTACCTGTGAGCAGAGTATAGGTGCGAAGAATTTGGAGAGGTCATATGCGTTCTCAGAAGTTTTTGCAAAATGAACAAGTTTCAGGAATATGACTAGAGGTGTCTTGAGGAATTTCACTAAGCATTCTTTGACTTAGGTTCCAGAGTTGTATAGATTGAAAAATCCACACAATTGAGGAATCTTGCAGAAAAACATTGCTTAGAGAAACAGATCAAGAACAGATGCTTGTGTGAGGTGTTTAAAGTGTGTAAGCTGAAGAATAAACACCTTTTGAAGATTTTGTGGAAATCATCAGAATCAACAAGGGCAGTAAAAGTAACTTTTAATTACCCTTGATGAAGAACACGATGAACTAGGAGTTGTAGATTGGAAGTTCCTCGGTCCAGATCTTCCATGCCCTAACTTGGCAGAGGAAGGCAGCTACGATGGCGGCGGAGTGAAGATAACCGCGGTAGGCGTGAGTATGACGGCGACGAGGTCGAGGCAGTGAAGCTCTTCCTCACCGGCGATGATGGAATTAGCGGCGACGCTAGGTCTTGAGAGCTCGAGCGAGGGGATGAGGTCGAGCAGGGTAAATGCAGTCTGAGGAGGATGAGGGTTATTTATAACCAAGGTGAAAAACTGTTCATCCAAGGAAAATGGACAAATGTGCCTCTGACCCTTCTCATCCTAGCGACATGTGTCACCCACGTACAAAGCAGTGGCGATCATGTGAGATCATGGGTGAATAGATTAATGCTATCATGGGAGGTGGAACAGTTTGAGCGGCAAAAGCCAAAAATTTAGATAAGAATATTTTAACGTTTTGTTCGCAAATTCTTTAGCTGACAAGGACACAGTGAAGATTTTGAACGGGTTTCAAATAGAACACAAATGAAGAATTTGTGAACAGACTGGGTTGATTTTAGCATAGAGGGGGAAGGATCCGATCACATTCACTTAGCAGAAATGGCAACTTGAAGAATTAGCAGTAAGTGAATGATGTGGAGGACTAAAAAGTCAAATATATATAGTGAATGAAGAACAACAACGGAAAGAGTGAAGCCAATGCAAATTTTAAGAATTTGAACAACTGAGGAATTTCAAAAACTGAAGAAAAACTCAAATTGAAGATTTTCAACTTTTGTTGGTGGCGTGACCCACCGTATAAGAATGATGGTTTCAGACGCCACGTACAATTGTCGTAGGGCTCTGAGAATCAAATTCTTCATTAATTCTTCACACTTAGAGGTTTTGTCTTCATTGATTGAAGAAAAACGTTACTTCATGTGTTGCACATCTAAGTCATCAAATTTGCATAAGTGTTAGGATGTGTGTCCTTTTCAAAGAACATTCGAAGATTCTAAGATATTTAGCTCACACCACAACTTGCTAAATCTCTTCTCATCCAAGGGCTTTGTGAAGATATCGGCTAGCTGTTCTTCAGTCTTCACGTGCTCGATAGAGATGTCGCCCTTAAACACATGATCACGAAGAAAATGATGACGAATCTAGATGTGCTTTGTCTTCGAGTGCTGAACTGGGTTTTGAGAGATCTTGATGGCACTCTCATTGTCAAAGTAGAGAGGCACGTTCTTCACATTGATGCTGTAGTCCTTGAGGGTTTGCTTCATCCATAGCAATTGAGCACAACATGAACCAGCAGCAATGTACTAAGCTTCAACAGTAGAGAGTGATACGTAGTTCTGTTTCTTCGAGGACCAACATACCAATGATCGTCAAAGGAAATGGCATGTGCCCAATGTTGACTTGCGGTCCACACGATCACCAGCATAGTCATAGTCACAATATCCAATGAGATCAAAAGCCGAGCCCTTGGGATACCATAATCCAAGTGTTGGAGTGTGAGCTAGATATCGAAGAATATGCTTCACAGCCTTATGGTGTGATTCCTTTGGTGTAGCTTGAAATCAGGCACACATGCAAACACTATGCATAATATATGGCCTAGATGCACATAAAATAAGGAGCCAATCATGGAGCAGTATACCTTTTGATCAAAGTCAATACCATTTTCATTAGTGCATAGATGGCCATTTGTGGGCATAGGGGTTTTGACGCCTTTGCAATCTTGCATGCCAAATTTCCTCAATACATCCTTGAGGTATTTCTCTTGAAATATGAAGATGTCATTGCTCTGTTGATGAATCTGAAGACCTAAGAAGAATTTGAATTCTCCCATCATAGACATTTGATATTCTTCACTCATCATATAGGCAAATTCATCACTGTAACATTGGTCAGTACAACCAAAGATGGTATCATCAACATATATTTGGCACACGAATAATTCATCATCATAGGTTTTGGTGAAAAGAGTTGGGTCAAGTGAATTGGGTTTGAAGACTTTCTTCATGAGGAATTCCTTCAAAGTGCCATACCACGCCTAAGGGGCCTGCTTGAGGCCATAGAGGGCCTTATTGAGTCTGAAGACTTTGTTAGGATGCTTTGTGTCGTGGAATAGTCACGGAAGATGTCCTTGTGAAAGGACTTAGTCGTGGAGCCATCGCCTCTAGGTTAGCTTAAAGGGGTTAAACGGTACAAAGGACATAGGGTTTATACTGGTTCGGCCCCTTGCGGTGAAGGTAAAAGCCTACGATCCAGTTTTGGGTGGTATTGCTTATGTCTCGATTACCAGGGAGCGAATCCGCTTGCCTAGATTTTGATGTGTTGTTTCTTTTCCTGAATTGCCGTCGGGTCATCCCTTTATATATATAGGTCGACTCCCAGTAGCTCATAGAGTCCCGGCCGGCTCATAGACAACGTGTCCGGCTCGGTGACTACTTTACATGCCTTATAGTACAAGTCTTACATATATGGCGGTTTATACCTATGGGCCCTAAGTCACCTTCGGGCCTTGGGCCCTTGGCTGTTAACCGCTATCTTTATCATCTTCATGGGATTCATATTAAGAGTGGCCGTAAGTATAACCCGGCCCCTCCTGGGCGGGTCATACCAATAGTTATATCCCCAACATTAGGCCCCAGGTTGATTTGAACTTGTTCATGTCAATCTTCAACACTTAGAAAAAATCTTCTCTTCTCTCTTGCGCGAGAGCTTGTAACCCTCCATGACGTCACCTCCTAAGGTTGCGATAACCCGCCATGATGTCACCTGTCATAAATTTGCACAATACCTGACATATCTCACGGATCTTTGTTGTGATAATTGCCCCGAGAATCGAGGCGCCCGCTTATTTTTCTGGCCTCCTCATTTTTCGCGCCCACTTATGGGTCTTCCTTATAAATAGGATCGGCGGGTTCCTTCTCATTCTCCCCCTTTCCATCGTCTTCTCCCTCGCGCAACCCTCTGCCGCTCGAGCTCCGCCGCCGCCACGAAGCACACCGTCGTCTTCATCCTTGGCTGCTGCATCACCCTGAACGGACCAGAGAATGGTGGCGTTCCTCCGCAGTCGACCTGCATCCGTAAGCACTTGCTCCCCTGTACCCTAGATCCGCATTAGGGTTTCCACCTGTTCATCGTGTTCTTCGTAGTTCCTTCACAGTTCGTCTACCACAACATCCTTTTGATCTAGAAACGGTGTAGATCTTATGTGGTAGTTGTTTTGCCCTGATCCTCAATATCAGCGGACCCCTTTTCCATTGAAAATAGATCTCGTTAGGACTATGAACTCCCCTGCATTGGTATTAGGTCTTGATTATTTTCCTTTTTCTGAATTGTCACTGATCTGAAACAATAGTTTGCGATCTGTGAAACCTGTTTGTATGGTACTTAGCCAAAAATTGCATCTTGATAGATCCACTTTAACCATGGAGGCTCATACCACCAGCTGTAGTTAACTTTCAAACTCCACAAATTTCTCCTTTGATAGATATCAAGCTACTAATGCGGCTTACATAACCTGTTGTAGTTAGTCATATACCATTAGGTCGGTTATAATTAGTGATATACCATTAGGCCCCTTCTTCAAGCCGCCATTTGAATATGCACTATAATACTTTCCGTCCGGCTTAGCTTGAACCGGTAAAATTGTCTTTTTTCCGTTTTAGGCTCTCCTTTCCATAATGGCGCCCAAAGCGATCACTTCCACAATGGCACCCAAGGCGACCACTTCCTACAACTGGGTTCCTTCCATCGTCACAGAAAACACTCTTGAAGACTTTGTGAAAATCGGATACCTTCCGAAGAAGTTTGTCATGTCTTACCGCGCCCCTAAGCCGACAGAAGAGAAACCTCAACCAAAGGAAGGCGAAATCATTGTCTTTACTGACCATATGAACCGGGGCTTCTCACCGCCCGGCTCTATGTTCTTCAGGGATGTACTGCACTTCTTCAACCTGCATCCTCAAGACATCAGACCCAATTCCGTGTCTAACATATGCAATTTTCAAGTATTCTGCGAAGTCTATCTTCAAGAGGAGCCCACTATGGAATTATTCAAAGAGTATTTTTATTTAAACCACCAGAATAAATATTCCAATGGGCCCAGTCTGGAACTTGGTGGGATCTCAATCAAACGTCGGAGAGATGCTATATTCCCGTATGCTCACCTGCCAAGCCACCCCAAGGACAGGAACCAGACGTGGTACTACTGCAAAGATACCTCTCCGGCTGATGAGAATCCACTGCCCGGCTTTCGCGCCCTGCACCTGGAATCAAATCATCCTTTCCCTAACAAGCTATCAGCTGCTGAATAGAAGAAGCTCGCTCCTAAAATAGCCAAAATTAAAGCTCTGCTGGGCAACGGCTTAACCGACATTGATTTAGTTTGATGCTGGGTCTCATGGCGGGTCATTCCCTTAAGCTGCCGCCCTGGTTTGATGTGCTCTTTTACTGGCGCCAAGAAGGATCCACTTTGTCATAGCTTGGATGACTTATCAGACGACGCCATCAATGAGATGACAAAATCTCTTCTGCATGAGAGTCTGGTGGACTTCAGCAAGGTGGGCTTGAGCCCTTTCTACAAGTCTAACCCGACACCAGGGGTAAGCCGCCATATCCTTTATTTTGTTTCACCCTTAAATACTTTGTTTTAACTCAACCTTGATGTCTATTACAGGCTGATGATGATTTATGGAAGAAATAATACGATCATGAAGCTGCCAAGAGGGCCAGGAGGGCCAAGAAAGCCGCCAAGAAGACCACCAAGAAGAAAGGAAAGAAGCCTAGCACTTCTGAACTGCTCATGCTAGACGACGCCTCTGAGTCGGAGGTAGCCCTTGACTCTCTTGGCTCCTTTTTCAACCATCTTATTGACATTGACTATCATCAGGATGACACGGGGACCAGCCAAGCTATTGAAGAAGAGGTAACTATCATCTCATCCGACTCTGAGCCTTTACCAAGATAGAAAACCCGAAGAGTAACCCGGAAAGTAAGATTATCTCACGCCTTAGCTCATATGGATCCTGATTTTCTTTTGAAGCAACAACAGCATGAGAGTCGGCGTCAGACTAGGACCAACAAGGATGTTGAACTATCCTCCAGTTTACCAAATACACCGAGGAAGCGCCGGAATGAGGTCACCCCTGACTTAGACTTTTTATATCCTCTGGCGGGTCTCACTCGTCAACCACTAAATTCCTCTAACTCCAATTATTAGGAAACTTCTTGTTCCTCCTCTGGCGACTCATCCGAATCACACTTGCCGGCTTTCAAGACTGTCCCTAGCTAATAACAATTTTTTACTTGCTTCATTTATCCTTCTTGACATTTATACTGATCTCTTGTGATTTATGCAGTGGACAATCCAAGCCTAGTAAAAAGGCAAGGGAAAATAAACCGGCCAAAGACCCCAAAGCTGATGAACCGGAGCCACAAACGGCAGCGCCGGAGGATCTTGTTCCTCCATCATCTGAACCAATTGTTGATGACCCACCGATGACCTCTGACCCGCCAATGGAACGAGCCGGTCATGCTTCTTTAAACCCGGAAACTTCAAGTCCAGTGAAGACGGTCGTCACTCATGATGATGTGTGTTGATCACCAGCACCAGCTATCAAGAGCCGGGGAGGCCAACTGTATTGGCTGAACATTCCGCCAAGGAGGAACATATCCCTCGGCGAAAAGTAAAGTTTGACATTGCCAATTACTCTCACTTGAGTATTGGTGAGGTATATTCTGGCTATCTCAGCCAAGTAAACTCCAGCCGTGACATGGAGGTTGAGATGGTGAAGCAGAAGCACCTGAAGTTCGAGGTATGAGCTTTCCCTTAGGAAATTATGCACATCCTGCCAGCCCCCAAGTCTACTGCCTATGAATTATTTGAATATGTTGTATACTTGAATATCATGAGCATAAGTAATGCTCTTTGAAAAAAATTCTTCCAATCTGGCTTAAAGCCATCCTGCTCATAATAAATCTGTAGACATAAATGCTGAATCCGTAGCCCCCAAGGGACGGCTTAATCAACATGAATGAGCCGGTCCTTCGTAGTCTTGAAAAATATACTTACTTGTGTATTTCTTATGAGCTGGTCGTTTGTAACAACATTATCATAAGACAAGAAATATGCATTAGCCCCCAAGTGCCAAGTACTCTTGCTCGCAAAGTGCTTGGGACTTATTTAACATAAGCCGGTGCATAAATAATTTTTTGAGTAAACATTAGTCCCCAAGTGTCAAGTACTCTTGCTTGCAAAGTGTTTGGGACTTTCCTGTTAATGACTTATATTCATGAATCGCCATACACACAGGACACCACTGCTCAATTGGAATCACAATTGGGTGATCTGAAATCCTGTCTGGAGGCACAAGAAGCTGAGACCCGGAAGGCCAGCTCCAAATTTGAATTTAGTGTATCTGAGTCGGAGAAACTGAAAGCCAGCTTTGATGTTGAGAAAAAGGCATGGGATGAAGAAAAAAAATTCCTTGACACAAAGGGCAGAAAAAGTGGAGGCGGCTCTTGAGGAGGTAACTACAGAGCTATCCAGCTTAAAACGCCATATGTCACAAATGGTTTCAGCTATCTTTGGTAAGTCACCTTTCTGATGTTCATTGTGAATGTCTGTCTTGATGATATAAATCATGTCTGACCCATTGATGATTATGATGCAGGTCCCAGGTGTACCAATCTCAACCAAGAGATGCTGGTAAAGCTGAAGGCGGTTTACACCCTGGTAGAATAGCTGTATGCCGGAACTCGCGCGCTCTGGCCATAGTCTCTCCATTGAACCAAGATCCAACACTTTTAGTTGAAGTCTTGAGGAAGCTTTCCATGCCGCTGGAGCGATTTAATGAGATGGAGCGATCTTGTGCAAGAGCCAGAGCTGTGACGGCATTGAGCCGGGCCAAGGCTTGGCTGCTAGAGCTAGACCCGACGAACATATCAACCGGGTACCCGAGCTTAAAGGAAGACGACACCTCATTCAGCAAGAAAGACTTTACCAACTGCGTGAAGACTATACGTCCTCTGGCTAGTCTGATTGCAACTGAGACTGATCTATCCAGATATGAGCCGGCCTATGACTTGGGAAACCAGAAGATGCCAACTCCTTCATATAAAGTGCATGATCTGATACCCCCAGTCCATAAGCACACTTTCGCCCCTGACGTTGACCCGGATGAACTTATGGATAATGAAGCGGAATTCCAAGCCTTGATCGGCATTGACTGGTCATCCCCAACCATCCAGGAAAGTGAAGAAAACAAAGACATCGAGCAGGATGATCCAAAAGCATCAGGCCATCAGCATCAAGAGGATTAAACCGCGGGGCGGTTCATATTGGTGATCTTGTGGAAAAAAACACTTAATCATTTGGACTCTTTGAGTCATGTAATAGAATAGCCAAAACTTTGCTCTGTCGTGCCATCGTGCATGTTTATGCACAATACTGTTAAGCCGCTAGTTGGCAATATCCTTTGAGACATATTATGATATCAATTTGGTGCAGATGAAATTTTTGGATACACCCTGCACACAAATAAATCACAAGAACCCTTGGCGGTTTACCACAGGGTGGGTTATAATATCTCACATATAACCACAGATGTGTAAACAGTAGTTATAGGTAAGGGCTGGTATAAACCAAAACTTTAAACATAACTATCACAACAATATCATATCTGTGATATTGAACTGAACTGCCGGCTTATGTTACCATGGTAGTAAGGGTGATAACCCAATCATTTGAAGCCAATACTTTCAAATGTTTATGATTGTCATATGCTGGCGACTTATCATCGCAAGTCAGGCCGGGTTAATTGGAAACCACACATATATGCTTTAAATATGAGCAAGGAGTATGAAGATAAACCCGGAAGACTGTTTCAAAAAATTCAAGTCAAAAGGCAAGAAAAAGCGAGGCTTCTCCTTCGAATACGATCAGTAAGCCGGCCAAAAGGGGTTAAGCCATGATTCAAATATGACCAGGAAGCCCCCTAGTGGGTTTGGCGTAGCAACGATCAAGAGGGTACCGACAGCTATGTTCTCTTTGGTTCGAATATGACCTATGTTTGAACAGGAAGCCCCCTAGTGACCTTTAAAACATTGACGACTCTGGTTCGAAAACGACCAGTAAGCTGGACCAAAAGGGGTTAAGCCATGATTCGAATACGATCCGGCGCCCAAATGATCAAAGGGTTTGAACAACTAAGATTCGAATACGATCATGAAGCTGCGCCAAATGAGTTAAGCTAGATTTGAATACGATCAGCCCCCAATGGTCTAAGTATTTAACGACCTGGATTCAAATACGATCAGCAAGTCGGACCACCAGGGGTTAAGCAGGGATTTGAATACGATCCATCCCCCAAGTGGTAAAAAGGGTTTGAACAACTATGATTCGAATACGATCAGGAAGCTACGCCAAAGGAGTTAAGCTAGATTTGAATACGATCAGCCCCCAATGGTCTAAGTATTTAATGACCTGGATTTGAATACATCAGCAAGTCAGACAACCAGGGGTTATGCCAGGATTCGAATGCGATCCAGCCCCCAAGTGGTCAAAAGGGTTTGAACAGCTATGATTCGAATACGATCAGGAAGTTGTGCCAAAGGGGTTAAGCTAGATTCGAATACGATCAGCCCCCAATGGTCTTGGAAGTATGACAATGAGGAACCATTATTTAAGATGAAAATGACAGAGGTCCTGCTTTATTGTAATCATCATAATATATACATCGTCATAATATGTACATCATAAGAGCCGGTGGCTCAAGTGTAATAAGGCCGAAGATGAGCAATATTCCACGGCCGACGGGTCTCCTCCTCTGAGTTACGTGAGTCTTTGTTCTCTCGAATATTGATAAGGTAGTATGACCCGTTGTTCAAATTCTTGTTGACCACAAAGGGCCCTTCCCAAGGCGGGGATAACTTGTGCACATCAGTTTGATCCTGGATAAGCCGGAGCACCAAATCACCTTCTTGAAAGGTTCTGGACTTGACCCGACAGTTGTGGTACTGGCGTAGATCTTGCTAATAAATCGCCGAATGGGCCACCGCTAGGTCACGCTTCTCATCTAACAGGTCAAGTGCATCCTGACGTGCTTGTTCATTATTAGCTTCAACATAAGCCGCCACGCGAGGCGAGTCGTGATGGATGTCACTAGGAAGAACCGCCTCTGCTCCATAAACCATGAAGAAGGGAGTGTAACATGTAGATCTTTTGGGGATAGTATTGCTACTCCATAGCACTGAAGGTAATTCCTCCCCCAACAACCGGGCGTTCGCTGCAAAGGAAGCAGAAGCCGGGGCTTGATGCCTTTTAAAATTTCTTGATTGGCTCTTTCAACTTGACCATTGGTATGAGGGTGAGCGACTGATGAGACGTCAAGTCGAATATGCTCACGTTGACAAAACTCCTCCATAGCGCCTTTGGACAGATTAGTACCGTTGTCAGTTATAATGCTGTGTGGAAAACCAAAGTGAAAATCACCTTTTTGAGGAATTGAACCGCCATGGCTGCATCACACTTACTGACCGGCTCTGCCTCCACCCACTTGGTGAATTTATCAACCGCCAGCAAAAGATGGGTCTTTTTATCTTTGGACCTCTTAAAAGGCCCAACCTATCAAGCCCCTAGACCGCAAACAGCCAAGTTATGGGAATCATCCTCAATTCTTGAGCCGGCACATGAGCTCGCCATGAAAATTTCTGACAACCGTCACATTTACTGACCAAGTCTTCTGCATCAGAATGTGCTGTCAGCCAATAAAATCCATGACGAAAAGCTTTGGCCGCCAGGGACTTTGAACCGGCATGATGACCACAGTCCCCTTCATGAATCTCATGAAGGATCTCATGGGCTTCTTCAGGAGAGACGCGACGTTGAAATGCCCTAGTGACACTGCGATGGTGTCACTCGCTATTGGCAAAAAAAATTGACCTTGAAGACTGCAGGGCTTGCACCCCACAGCATTTTATTAATGAAAAAGAAATAGAAGCAATACAAAGTTTCCTCAAGGTGAGGAAAAGGAAAAACAAAAGAGGAAGAAACATCTAAATAAGACTATACAAGTGTACTATACCTAATAAATACAAAAATACAAAAATACAAAGAAGCATCTCTCCTCAAGGAGGAAGGAAATCAATCCATTTAAGTAAGGCCTCTCTATGCTTCTATTTGATTCTATGAGAGAGCAGAGTGAGATCATGAATGAATCCATTTCTCCACGCTCTGAAAGATGGCTTGATGTTCCTGAAAGCTCTGTCATTCCTGACCTTCCAAATATTCCACCGCGCAGTAAAAACCACCTCCACAAAGAAAGGTTTGTTGAACTCCTTTCTAGCATGGTAGGCAATCTCCACCATGTCATCACTGTCTTTCCATACAATTTGCAGATAAATCCACACGTGAGCACTGAAATTGCACTGGAAAAAAAGGTGGTTTCTGTCCTCCAAAATCCCAGTTGGACAGAGAACACATTATGGCCCCTCATTAATCTTCCAGTGCCTCCTCTGAATCATGTCCTTAGTATTAACCCTGTCCATTATAACAAGCCAAGCAAACATCTTGATCGACATTGTACAGCAGCTCGTCCATATCCACCTCAAGATGGGGTTTGCTACCATTGGCTGGTAGGCAAAATCATAAAACTTTTTGGCACTATAAGAGGACTTCTTTCCATGCCTCCACCCCCAAGAGTCATGACAGCTAGTGTCCATATGGAAAGACCCCATTAGGGACGAAAGCTACTGTAAATCTTGAAAGGCTTGTTCAGAGAGAGGCAAGGAAAAAAGATCTTGCAAGCTACCAGCCTGAAAGACTTCCTTGACTGATAGGTTTTTGTGGAGACAAAAGGAATAGAGTCTAGGAAATCGATCTTGAAGAGGGACATGACTGTTTCCAATTTGCCAATAGTCAGACCAGAATAACATATTATCTCCACTATGAACATCAACCGCAGTAACTGCTCTGAAATTATCCATCAACTTGCAGACATCTCTCCACCAAAAAGAGCCACAAAGAACAGTATCATGTGGAATTCTTTGGAAATAGTAAGAATCCCAGATTAACTGAACCCAAGGCACATCCATCTTATTATAAAATTTATTCAGATGTTTCAGAAGAAGAGCTTTATTTTGCAAACCCAGATTTAAGATTCCAAGTCCCCCCTTTGATTTAGGCCTGCAAACAAGTGGCCAAGCAGCCAGAGAATGGCCCTTCTCCTGACCATATTTCCTCCATAAACACTGCCTCTGAATCCTTTCCAACTGCTTCAAAATACCCTGAGGGATTGACAGGCTACAAAGGAAGAAGATAGGCAAAGAAGGAATGACAGATTTTACTAATTGCAACCTGCTCCCTTGAGGCAAAAACCAAGAACTTGCTGTCAATCTTCTCTCCATACAATCCACTAAGGGAAGAAGATCCACAATCTTAGGCCTGGTAGTCCCAACAGGCAGACCTAGATATGTGAAAGGCATTTTGCCTAACTTACAACCAAAAAAGGCAGCAAGATCATTAGCAACCTGGTCAATCACATTAATGGGATACATGGATGATTTATGAAAGTTAATATGAAGACCAGTTGCCTTTGAGAACGAATATAACACTAATATCAGTGCCCCCAATTGATCCTTGTCAGCCTTTAGGAAAAGCAGTGTGTCATCGGCATATTGGACCACTTGAAAATCAGGATCATGGGTTGGCAGAGGCCTGCTTATTAAACCCTGCTGAAGAAGGTTATTGATCAAAGTCTGCAAGATGTCAGCAGCAATAACAAAGAGCAAGGGAGATATTGGATCTCCTTGCTTAACTCCACATTTGCATTTGAAATGATTCCCCAGAACTCCATTGAGTAAGACAGAGGAAGTGCCTGATGACAACAACTGCTTAATCCATGTAATCCATCTATTGTCAAAACCTTTTGCAACAAGAATCCTTAATATAGCCTCATGCTGTATAGAATCAAAGGCCTTTTCAAAATCCAACTTGAGCAAAAGAATGGGCTGCTTAGACTGGTTGATATATTCAAAGGTCCAAGCAAGACAATCCTCGATTGTTCTTGATTTTATGAAGCCATATTGATTTTTATGAATACATTTGATGATCTCATGTTGAAATCTGTTAGCAGCAAGTTTTGTAAGGAATTTCAGGTCAACACTAGTGAGAGAAATAGGCCTAAAGTCTCCCACACTCTCAGGTGTCTGCTTCTTTGGTATCAGTGTAATGTAAGCAACATTGAGATTTTCTAGCTGAACTGTGCCAGCATGAAACTCATGCACCAGCTGAATAAAATCAGCAGATATTATGTGCCAACACTTTTTAGAAAAAGTCCCTTGAAGCCATCAGGCCCAGGTGCCTTATTAGTAGGCATTTCTTTAATAACCTGATCAATCTCCTTAAGCTCAAAAGGTTTGGTGAGGACCTCCAAGCCCTGAACCCTAGGTATTAAAGATAAAATGTTCTCATCCAAAGCTATTGGCCGAACCGTCCCCATTCTGTTTTTGAAGGAAATCAAGAACTCTTTGGTCGTTTCCTCATGATTTGACGTAACAGATCCATCAGACAACAACAGGCTAGCAATAGAATTCTTTCTATATCTCTCAGTTGCCATGGCCTGAAAGAACTTGGAGTTTTCCTCTCCCACTTTGATATACCTGATGGTACATCTCTTCCTCCATTATAGATATTGCATGTGCAGCAGATGCTCATGGTGCAGTTTGGTGATTTTTCGGAAATTGCTCTCAGGTCTGCAAAGAGATCTCATGTCCTCCAGATTGTCCAACCAAAGAATTACCCAGTTACCCTTCTCAATTAACCCTTTAATATGTGATAAACCTTTCTGCCATTTCTTCAAAGCAAACCGCAAAGCATTTAATTTATCAACAATAATTGCTGCAATATGAGTTTTATGAGAAGGACGAGTCCAAACCTCCTGCACACAATCCATAAAACCAGCCTGATGCACCCAAAAATTTTCAAACCTGAAAATATGCGCCCTTGGAATTGATGTACTGATGGTAACCAGACAAGTCACATGATCAGACGCAGTCTTTGCCAAAGGAGTCACTTGCGTCATGGGATATATGTTAATCCAACTGGCAGAGGTAAAACCCCAGTCTAGTTGTTCCAAAAGAGGCACGTCCTGCATGTTAGACCAAGTAAACTTTCTTCCCTTTAAAGGAAGTTCGAGCAGTCCCAAATGGCCAATAATTTCATTGAAAATAAACATATCATTAATGTAACCACCTGGGAGATTCCTATTTTCAGTGTAACGAATAAAGTTGAAATCCCCCATCAACATCCACATTTGGTCAGGGTCGATGTCCAAATTGTAGATCCATGAAACAAACTCATCCTACAGCTCTCCCTGACAAGGACCATAAACATTTACCAAAACCCTTTGTTCATTGTTATGAACAGAGGTAAACTTGATAACAATAACGTAGGGTTTAACATGCAGAAGAGTGCCGTGAAACACGTCAGATCGCCATGCAGTTAAAAGACCCCCAGAGGCACCTCTAGATGGGGACTCAACAAATTGATCAAAACCATGAGGAAAGATGGTTTTCATAGTTGCCCGCGAGCATGAGGATAGCTTAGTTTCTTGAAGACAAACCACCGAACACTGACTTTCAGTCACTTTCTCCCTGACAGAACGCTGCCTAGAATCTGAATTCAGACCGCGAGCATTCCAACAGAAAACTTTCCAACTACGCGTTGTGACATGATTCATTAATCACCGAGGAGCAGAAAAGCAAATATAGCATGACACACAATGCCATACCACCCAAAAGATAATATAGTTCAGAGCCACAAAGTGCCATTTCCCTAAACTGACACAGTTCAACCATAAAGAAAACACACATAACAGGCTCTCGAGGCCAAGGCAAATAGGTTAACATAATCATTAAGCTGAACATGCAGAAGAATCCTCCTGTGGATTAGCCAT